>NW_013952547.1:947171-952388 GCF_001266775.1 Austrofundulus limnaeus
ATATTACCCAAACCTAACAACACTATAATTTCTTGACTCAAAGTTTGTTTTATTTTTATTATTATTATAATTATTTTGATCATTTAATAAGTGATTTAAATAATTGATTTAATGATTTTATTGTTGGTTCAATGTTATTTTGTTTTTTGATGGAGGCTTTAAATAAGCCTACAGGGCTTTTTGCCTCTCCCTGCGCTTTCATTACTTTTTTTCTTTGAATTGATGTATTTTTACTATGCAAATAAACTAAACTAAACTAAGGTAAACCTAAGTTAAAATTGTGACATGAAAGGCAGCCAGAGATATGCAATATTTTAAGAAATGCTGGGTATGTAATGTTTCTTATTTCAGCTAAAGTTTCAAAAAGCTCAGTTTTTACAGTTACAAGTTAGATTCCTCCCAAGTTCAAGAAGTTTCTCTAACTAGGATCCTGCTGAAACTTCACATCAGACTTTTCTACTTTAGTCAACAGCAGCTTTAARGTCATTATGCAGTGCTCCAGAGATGTGAAGAATTCTTATCAAAGTATAGCACCGAAATTAATTATTAAAACATGTAACACTTAAATAATTTAGCATCTGTGCTCCGAGGAGCAAATTTCTGAGTTTCAGCACATTCTGACCATTTTTATGATCAAAATACATATTTTCTGTTATCTGGAAAAAGCTGTATTAATCCAAATTTAATTTCACGGTTGACTCACSGATACTGTTTAGGCCTCATCTTACTTCACCCCTCAAAGCTTGTTTAGTCAAATATTACACAAAGTGTGCAGAGTCTAGGACCGGGAATAGTTTAAATATTATTGTGGCTGTCATTAAAAAAACAAAAACCCCATTCACTGATCAGTTACTGTAACATAAGTCGGGACCTCCTCACACTCGGTTTTGTTTTTTAGGCTGGGAGCCACACAGGACACTCCCTGTTGAAAAGCAATGCTTTCATGTGGTGCTGAGTTTTTGGTATCGGGTTAAATCAAAACACAGAGGGAGTCTCTCACACTGAGAAGTCATTTACACACACACACACACACACACACACACAAACACACACGGAGGGTAAGAGAGAAAAGACAGAGGCAATAATTCCATGTCAGAAGAGAATCTGAACAGAGGCTTGTAAAAGTATCGCCCCCTTATTAGTGTAGCTATAATTTTGTTGATTCACAACCTGGAGTTTATGGATTTTCTATTTGATTATCAGACCAACAGAAAATACTCAAAAATAATTAATCTTCTTACGTCTTCAGGGGTTGCCACAGCGAGTCATCCTCATCCATCTCACTCTGTTCTCACTCCCTCCATGTCCTCCCCGTCATTCAGCCTGTACCTCTGATGGTCTCATTCCTAATCTTATCCATCCTTGTCACTCCCAAGGAGKACCTCAAWATCTTCAGCTCTGCCGCTTCCKGATCTGTCTCCTGTCTTTGTGTCAATGTCTCCAAACCACACAACATAGTAGGTCTCACTGCTCTTTTGTATACTTTTCCTTAGACCTTCGCTGCCACTCTTGTCACAAATCACTCCTGAAACTGTTCTCCACAAACATGAGAGTTCATCCAAACGACACCATATCAGTCAAGACTTGGCCAAACAATGACGGCTGCTGACGAACTGGGTGCTGGCTACTTTTAGTCGAAGACCAGGAAAACATGCCAGGAAACAAAGAAAATTCAAGAGTGTAGGACTGAAAGTGTAGGAKTCTACCCCGTCATGAGGTTGCCAGGTGTTTGTTTCTGCACACGCCTGTCATAGTTCATCAGACACAAGGTGCAGAGCTTCTGTGAGACCCCTCCTGCTGRTCTTCACATCACAGCACGGACACTCCAATCCTAAATCAAACAATCAAACAATGTCTGTTCTATCTCCACCCAYYAGTTTTGGGCTATTTGACTAAGTGTTCGAWTCATAAGTTGTGTCTCACTTCATGGGTTGCAGCAGACATTGACCACGCCCCATGTTGGCCACACCCTATGTGTGCAGTGTAGGCTGCAAAGCTGTGAAATCAATGGATGACATATGATTGTGTGACCACGCGCTGCCACTTTACCATGGTACATTTTATATCACATCAGTTGTTTTTGCATGATATAACTTCAGAAAATTCAGTAGTATTAGAAAAAAAGTTACATGTAAATAAATAAAAAAGAATTCATAACTTGGGTTTAGCTCCAGTATCAGTTCTTGTAACTGCATTTTATTTAACACCACGTTGCAGCAAACATTTCATCAGCTAAGTAACTATACATAACATTAAAAAAGCCCTTGGTTAGCTTCATTTTCCTGTTTAATTTGCTGACGCTGCAAGGAATTCTGGGGTACGTAGAATACTCAGATGCAGCCTGCGCTTTTGGAGTTTTGTCGGCCGCATGAGAAGGTGCCTTTAAATTGGGACCGCCTGGAGCAGTGACGTAAGTGGCCAAAAAATGGGCCCTAKATCGGCTGAAACCCATGAATTGAGACTTTATTCATTAAAAGCATTTCGTGTGGTCCCAATATAAAATTGGAAATATATATTAGGGGTGCAACAATACATGTACCCGTATCAAACAGTGCTGTATCGAACAATACAGATTTTAAAAATTTACTTTATCAGCTTGTCTTCTGAAGATGCTCTGTGTTGAAGGATCAGTGGATCTGTGTTCGACTACTCCACCTAGGCTGCATTTTTGAGCACAGATCCACTGAGAAACTTGCTGTTTCAGCAACATTTAATTACAAAAACTGTACTTTTGAGGTTAAACAAATGTTCATAATTAACATAAATAAATTACAAGTTAAAGGGGGCATGGACATTTCTCTTTTTTGTATGGAAAAGTATCGAACCATGAGACTAAAGTATCGAACCGAACCGTGAATTTCCTGTATCGTTGCACCCCTTATATACAGTATATATATACTGTATATATTTCACGTCTTCTTTAATCTCTCTTTCAATCTTCTTCATTACATTTCTCTTTCTTTTTCTTCTTCTCTTTTATAAAAAAAGTCACTGATTCAGTTCTGTTTTCTACTGAACTGGCTAAAAAACAAGCACAGAAACGCATTCAGCTGCACTTTCATTCAAGCCGTTCAAAATAAGATGTGTGTCAGTTTTTACTTCAGGATTTCCAAGGCTTTCGAATGATTCATGAAGAGGAGTAATGTGTAACAGACCACCGTTATGTCACTAAAACCTGCTCACAACGAGCTGCTGCAGTTKACGTGACGGCACGCCGCTCCATTCCTGCGACTGGAAAAATGTATCTTACAGAGAGGAGTATTACATCTGAGCTGGTCCTCTCAGAGATATYCATCGGATTTGAAATAAAATCATGGCCTGGAGTTTTTACAGCAGCACGCAGAGGGAGTGATTGGTTTGGGAAAGTGTGTGTGGAGACTGAAACAGTCACGAACACTGGAAGTGTCGGAGCTCAACACATTTGCAGGCTGGAGGGTTAATCTGGGCCGGCTCGCAGCGCTTCCGCTGTAGCTGGCCTGGTTTCAGTTCATCCAGAGCTGCAGGCAGCTGCTTTCCCTGCCAGGTTACTAACCACCACCTGCTCCACCACCTGCAGACCACAGGGACTTTACTGATGAGCTCCGAGCTGATTAATAAACCCAAATACTTGTTTATAAATGAGCCAGAGACYCACTATGACCTGTCACTATCAACAAGTTACCACCTGTGTCTACAGCCGATATAATCAATGTCAGCGGTGAGCTAAAGAGGGCTCAGCTGATGGCCTCGATGAGATTATTCTSTAAKAATAAAAACCRGTTGTTCMGAAAACCCCAKRGTAAGCAATGGGTGTTATTACCATCTYTACTCAGGTTTGATCAATGCAACACTGCAGAATTTATTTATACCATTTTCTTTTTTTTTTCATTAATGTAGCCAACAACTAAAGGTGTGGTAGGAAGGATACAGCAGCTAAAAAAGGTAAAAACAGAACCAGAACAGAAAATAAGACAAAGGACTTCCCTAGACAAAAAAAAAAAAAAAACAACCTTCTTTGTGCCGTAAATATGATTTCAAATCTGCCGGGGCACAAAAATCTTGTAAATATAAACTGCTTGAGGATATCTGCCAGGCAGCCAAAAAAAAAAAACTTCAGCAAGAACCGCAGGAGAAAGACATAAAGCACACGAGCCGCCGTGCAGGATGAGAAAACAGATGCAGGGTGGCGAGGTCCCACAGGAGGATCATCTTTATTGTGCCTCAGGTAGAGTATACAGATAGTCTGAGTCATCTGGAAGAGCCTGCTACAGGGAGGTTAGAGGACGCCAAGAAAGGCTTTTATTTTAGACGTTGCCAAGCGAAAAATACTTCCTACAWAAAACTACATAGAAGAAAAACCTGCAGCTGCAGTTACACCCGTCAAGACAAACGCTGGTCGTGTAAAGAAACCTACAGTTTTTGTAGTTCATGGGATTCTTTATAGACTCACAATCTCAATGACGGAACAATACACTGCACAAATTCAAGTTGAATAGGTCTGAAGAACATTAATTAAGATTTAAATGTTCTCCATTAGGTTGTAATACAGTCTTTATTGTTCATGACTCTACAATGGTGGTTTCAAAAGTTTTACTAAAGAAAAAACAAACTAGAAACCACAAACACATTCAAAAAGACAATGTGGTCTAAAATAATTAGGATTTCCTTTAAAAATGCTGAGGTGAAGCTTTCTTCTTCACGAATATAGACCATGTTATTTGTCAAATAGTTTAAATAATAAGCGTTATCACCCGAAAACATTACCATTATCCATCTAATATATTATTTTGTAAATTGAAATTGTTGAAATTTTATGATTTGGTTGATTATAACYTTTTGTTAGTTATGTATATGGCTCAACAAAACACATTAACTAAAATGAATGGAAATGTTCATGAAACCTAAATTTAGAAGCAGTCTGAAAGAACAGTGTAGCTCAATCCAAGGAGTCAGATTGTGGAATAATCTGCAAGAGAATGTTAAAAATGGTAGATCAATGTATATGTTCAAGAAAATTATAGAAGTGGGGCTTTTGAGGAAATATGAAACAGTATAATATGTATTCATGTAAGTTTGTGTTSTAGAAGGATTTGACTTTTTCTTGTTTTGTTTTGTTTTATGTTAATTGAAGATTATTATTATTTGAGTTTACATTTGAGGAAAAAAGGGGCAGCTTTAAGACTTTTTCTTCTCTCTGCTTCCTTTCATTTCATTGTATATTTGTACATTGAATTGATT
>NW_013952547.1:952398-959865 GCF_001266775.1 Austrofundulus limnaeus
ATTGAATTGTTTGTTTTAAAGAAATGAATAAAGTTTTAAATGAAATAAAAATAAATAAAATTGCAAAACTGAGCAAGTTTTTAAAACTCTGATTTCTTTTTTTTTACTTTTTAACTGGGCAATTTCAAAGTGCATTTTAAAAACATGCTAAGAGACTTATTCAATCATTAAAGCCTTTTTGTGCAGAGACTCTGCAGACATTTGACAGGCATAAAAAGCCTTTATAACTCAATGAAATTCACTTAGAAACCCCACAAAAAACATAATATAATCATGAGCGAAGTCAATTAAGCTCCCCTCGTGTTTCACTGATGATGACAGTAATGATGATGAGAGCTGGGCTGACTGAGGTCTCTTGTAACAGGTTCATCCAGAACTGCATGACAAGTGATCAAGTGTCCATCTGGCACCGGCTGCCCACAAACACGCTCGTCACGACATTGTTGATGCTCGCTGTTTTCCTGCAGAGCAGCAGGACCGAACACAGTTCACAGATCTGCTCCTCTCCGACCAAAGCCAAACACTCACAGTGATCCTGTCCTCATCAMTTATATCTCCTCCTGCCTCCAAAACTTTACATCAGAGTCATCAGCAGCCTGAGGGGGTGGAGGCGAAGCATCCAAACGGCATTAGCAAAGATCCCTTTCTCCTGTTTCTTTCCTCTTGATCTCTCTCTGATCTCAGATAACCAGTAGATGATGAGGTCTTCTAGAGGAGGAGGAGGAGGAGGGATTGTTCAGGAGTTTGGATTAAAAGAAAGAAGAAGAAAACCTTCATCCATCCACTCTGCTGTGCATAATAGATCACAAGAGCAGATCAGATGAAATATGAGGATCAAATGGCTGGTTTGAAACTCAGGGGATCCTTCYCAGCCCAGTTTAATGAAGACATCCTCAGAAGGAGGCCAGAGGTTTTTGTTCAGATGCTGATGTTGGGAGTGCAGGGGGAGACGGGGTGCGGCGGAGGGGGGTCGTCGTCAAAAGAGAGGCAACCCCAGGCAAGATTTCTTCTTTTCTTTCTTTTCTCTGTGAACGCTGCGATCGAATCTTAGCGCAACTGATACTTTTGTGTCCGACCCTCCCTCCGACTCAAACCCCTCCACRGCCTTTCTGAGTCTTTTTTTTTCRTRRTTTTTTTCTGAGTCTTTACAAAAGATTACGGCCATGAAATGTGTCGTGAAGTGCAGGAGAAATGTATGAGACCAGGGGTGGGGAAAGGGGCACTAATCCAAAGGTGATTTGATCATTTTACATAAAAACAAAACAAAACTGTAGAAGATTCAGAGCCGGAGTGAGATGATGAGTGTGAGAAGAGATGAAGGAGTGCAAAATAAATGATAGGAAAATGTAGGAGAGAGGAAGGGAGGAGCATGTCTTATTAATCTTTAAAGAAATAACTCTGTCACACTGCCATAATAACACCACAGCCCACGTACAGTAAGGCTCCATCTGTGGATGTCTTCTCCATGCAGGAGCTCATTTTCAACCCACCTCCTCAGAGCAGGAAAATAAGTTTTTAATAATTACTCCATGCAGGGAAGCTGTTTTTGTTTGCTTAATTAAAAGCAGCATGTGTTCAGGTTGATGACTTTACTCAGTACACTTCTGTTGTTTCACAGGCTTACACTCCATCCATCCATCAGTCATCCATCTATCCTGCCAGTCTGCCCATTTGTATGTTTGTCCATCCATCATCTATCTGCACATTAGTCCTTCCTTCATCCAACCGTTTATCCACTCATGTATTATCTCCATCTTCTGCCACTTCACCTCAGCYACACTTTCCAGCTGGTCCAGGGGGACCCCGAGGCGTTCCCAGGCKAGAGAGGATACATAATCCCTCCAGTTAGTCCTGGGGCTTCCCTGGGACCTCCTACAAGTGGGATGAACCCAAAACACCTGGAGGATTCCAGAAGGCATCCTAATCAAATGAACCACCTCAACTGGCTCCATTCGATGCAGAGAAGCAGCGGCTCTACTCCGAACCAAAGGTGAGMGRTGGAACGTAYACAGKCAAGTRAAGAGCTTRGCCTTTCGACTCAGCTCTTTTTTCACCATGACCGACCGAAGCAACACCCTCATTACTGAGGATGAGACCCCACTCTGTKTATTCATCTCCAACTCCTACCATGCATCCTACCATCACTCGTCAACAAGACAACATAATTTAACTCCTCCACTTGAAACAGAGATCGCCCCGGACAGAGGCGACATTCCTCCCTTTTGAGAACCATGACCTCAGACTTAGAGGAACGGACTCTCATTTCTCATCCATCCTTGCATCCAACCATCCATTATATCCATCCATCCATCCATTTTCTGTACACGCTTCTTCCTTTTCAGGCTCGCGTGGGTCACTGGTGCCCATATCCAGCAGTCACAGTGCGAGGGGCGGGGTACACCCTGGACAGGTTGCAAGTCCATCACAGGGCCCATCCATTATATATTACACTTAATTCATGCATCCATCCACCCACCCATCCATCCATCCTTTTGCCCATCCACTCTTCTGGACATGCATCTACTGTATTCTTCCATCAATTCATTCTTTCATTTGTCCACCATCTGTTAGTCTGTCCATCCTTCCTTCCATACTTTATTCATTCATCCATTCATTTATTCCTCACTCGACATATTTTAGTACTAGACTGTTGGTGATCTCTATACCTTCTTTGCTTCACCTTCTTCTTCTGCCAGTCAAAAAAAAAACTAGAAATTCTCTGCAAAATGTTTAGAAGAAGTCCTGAGACTGCCACTATGCTTCCTCTTGACATCTCAAAAACACATCTCTTGGAAGACGTCCCGCAGGTGCTTTATCCGATTTATTTGGAGGGCCACTTACTCTGCTCTGAGGTCCTGACAAAAAGCTCCTCGGCCAGGGTTTAGTACTGCCATCCTCCAAAATTAAAAACTAAACACCCATCATAAAAATCTTATTTACAGATTACAACCTGTGGTCAGGATTAAGCTGATGAGAAGTCACATTTCATCCACAGTTCAGGACCATCATCATTCACATTTATCTAAACTATCTTTATTTGACAGATCTGTTCTTTCAGTACCTTTTATTTAGGATACAATGAAAAAATATAAGTGAACCGCTTTTAACAGTTCAATCAAACCTGAGCAGCAAAATGAAACCACTTCAAGAACAGGAAAAAGAAAGAAAAACCTCAAAATAACAGTAAACAGAAAGTTTCAACACAATGGCACCAGATCCAAACAAGTCCTGACAAAACAATAAGAAATACATAATATGTGTTTAAATGATGCCATTAAAGCTGATTTGTTTTTTTTTTTAAAAAAGCGTTTAGTAACACAGCAGTGTCGTGTGAGCGCAATCACAGAAATCAACAAGTGAAAACATCTCATGATTCTGACTCTAATTGTGTCATCTTCACCACAAACACAGCAGCACAGCTTTACTCACATCTCATTGACATAATCAGTCTCCTCACAACACTGAAGCAATCAAATGAAGTTTGCAGGGATAAATTAGTCAGGATTACTCTTTAGGAACATCAGAAAAACMGAGCTAATTTCTGCTCCTCTGAAGAAATCAAGAAATATTTGCATGAAGAGAAAATGTGAGGAATTATTTACACTGACTTTATTACATAATGGTTTGAAAGGCAGATTTGATGTTGATCCYTTCTAAAAGAATTTAACATCTTTTTTGTTTCAGTTTGAACCAGGTGGCTTTTTACTGATAATTTATGAGCTTGTATATAAAAAAGGTGAATTCTTCAATGTTTTTATATTTTTAGATTTTAGTGAAACKCTTGGAGAGTAACCATTGGTTCAAGAACTGTTTAGTTTTGAAGTCAACCTGATTCAAATATAGGCCACCACAGCTAACTAACACTAGTCAACACAGAWGTGGCTATAACTCAATCAAATTTACAGATATTAAACTAAAGTTTAATGCAAGTCAGTCACATCATCATGAATCATGACGTTCTCCAGGTTTGACCAAACATGAACACAWCTTTGTCTTTTTTCAACACAGAAAGATCTTAAGTTAAAAACTCTGGCTTGAAATGCAATCTTTTAAAGGGACTTCAGACTATTTGCTTTGTTGGCCTTTATATGTTGCTGTTTCTCTATTGTGACATAAAAACTCCTAATAACTTAAATTTTTCACTTGAGCATGTCGCCATTTTGTTACTGATGCAATGCATTCTAGATGTGAAGAAGATGGGTTGCAGTTGGGACTAAAACACAAAGTCAAGGCCAAAAGGTTTAAATAATGTACCACAATAAAGTCATATTTTCAACTATTTCTATGTCCTGCWTGATATAATGGTTGTAAAAATCCAATGTGATGTTTTGTAATTTAGTAAATACTATATATCACAATATATTAGCTCAGGTGCTAACCTGAAAGCTAACAGGCTAAGCTGAGAAGGAGAAGGCTACATTCTCCTCTCTGTCAACGCGCTCCAATTGAATTTAAAATGGCTCTGCATCAAATATTGCTCAAAATTAATGTTAAAACTGGAGCTCMCACCGGAATAGCCGGTAAACATCTTTATTCACCCAAGTTTCTTTGCGGAAATTAGTTTATCAAATATTGCCGAATGTTGCAGAGTTTCCTTTTAAAAAAATACTTTGCTGATAATTGTAAAAAATGACTTTCCACGAGTTAAAAAAGTTAGTTTTTGGTTGACTCTATACATTAAAGTGTTCACTCTGCCTGTAATAAAAAAAAACGTCTGAGCGCTCAAGCCGAGGCTGTCCTTCAGCGAACCTCTGGCGGCCTCAAAAAGCTTCACATAAGCCCAGCTCCCTCCTGCATTTATGCATGATCTGCACTCTTCCTGCCAGTCCCCCGTGCACGATTCATAATTCATGCACTCCGTACTGTAGCAACCGCAATTGCTAGCACATCTGCATCCACCACGCTGCTTCCTTTCATCAGCAAGTCAGACTGGTTCACGTTACTCTCACAGCAAAATTCRTCCTCCCCAAAATAAACAGTGAGCACACAGAATCTGCAGCGTGGCTCCGAGCAAATTAACATCTTCCACTTCGGAGTCGAAAAGTGCAATCACACAGCCGAAGTTTTATCTGAGGGTGAAYCTTGGCCTTTCAAAAAGTCAGGAATCTTCCTCTTCCCATGAATCAGGAGGGAAATAAACAGCCTGTTGCCACGTCTGGATCGCAGTTGCATCAGTCTATAATGTATCATCCTTGTGGCGGGAAGTGCTTCTACTGCATGTTAAAGAGCACAGATCTGAACTATARGAGCTGTGGGAAAGAATGATGTAACAGGACAAAAACATGTTGCTGAACTTCAACTTTCACACTGACAGCTTGTCGTTAGACAGAAAGTCACTAATTAATTAGAGTTTGGCAACGTGCTGAGCCTTAAAGGCAAACAATATTTAAAAGATATGAGGTTCAATCGGTTTATTTCCTCTGCAGTTATTTAAAAAATAGTTCGCACCGAAACCCAGCAACATCCATCTTTTGGCCCGAACAAGCAGCCTCACCACGTCAATTTCTGAACTTCTCTCGCAGATGATTTACAATTAGACGCAGAATGACTTTATTTCACATCTGCTTTATTTTATGAGTTTCATCTGAGACGTCCCACAGGGAGCAAACAGACTCGCTTTTCTCTCTCCTCGTTCTCTTCCCTCTGTGAAGCTGCGCATTAGCGTCTCAACATCCTCCGTGTTGCAGAGCAGGAAATTAACTTTTTATTACGGAGCTGTTTCTTTATTTTCCACTTGGTTTTAGCGTGAAGAAAGGGACGCCGGCGTCAGTGAAACCAACACTGTTAGATTACATCGAGACAAATGCTCAGAAAAATAGAAAAAAAAATCTGTTTCTTACTCTTTTTTATGTAAATGTCAAATCCTGCTAACCATGCATAGATGCTCAAAGTATGTGTAGTGAACAACTATCAGCTACTACCACACTAAAATGCAGCTCAGTATCTGTAAATCTGACAACGTTACAGGCAGATTTCTGTTTACTGAGGTCGCTTAGCTGTGGCGGCCATCTTGAACTGTGCTGACTCTGAAAGTTATTAGTTTTTGGATGTGTATCTAGTGTCTTTGAGTTTGATTAAATAATCATCCAGTGGTTCATGAGATCGTTTGTTAACAAACGCACACAAGCAAAATCATTACTGTCAGGTTTTTAGCTAGAGGGGTGACACCTCAGGGCACCYTGCCGATCTTCAGGTTCGCCAAGAATTTAACAGAGAACACACTACAAAGGTTGAGGTGGGCCTTGGGTTTTAGCAAAACTTCCAGCAGTGAGCACGGACCACAATTTTACGGAGTCGGTGGAAGACACATAAAGAATCGATTGTGCCGGCTTGGACTGAGGAGGTGTGTAACAATTTTCCAGCTTTAGTTGTTGATGTCACAATCTCTGCTCCTGCTTCATCTGTAACTTTTTGTGTTAGCAGCGAGAGGGAGGGACCTTCTTAAATCAACTACTGTGTCTCAGTATAGTTTCACTGCTCCACTTATTCTTGCAGAATGACAACGTAAAGCTCCTGGGATTCAGCCATGCTCCCCAACATGTCGTCCCTCAGAGACCACCCTCTCATGTGAGCATGGACTTATTTAGCTCCGAGGAAAAGGAAATATCACGGGCTGTCTTCTTTATTGAGTCTCACTTTAAAAAGTTATTTAGTCTGGACAGGGATTACCCTCAGAGTTGTAGTTTCAGGTCAGAAACACCAGGTGGAACACAAAAAACAGGCTCAAATTAGGTTTTGGAAGATTTTGGAAGAGGCARGGCTGCTCAGCTGGTAGAGCTGATGCCTCTCAGCAAGAAAGTCGTAGGTTCAAATCCCGGCCCAGGGACCTCTCTGGGTAGAGTTTGTATGTTCTCTCCATGCATGCATGGGTTTTCTCTACTCCTGCTTCCTCCCACAGACCAAAAACATGACTGTTAGGTTAACTGATAACTCTAAATTGTCCCTAGGTGTGAGAGAAAGAGTGAATGGTTGTTTGTCTCATTTGTCTCTGTGTGTCCCTGTGATGGACGTGTACCCCGCTCCTCGCACTGTGACTGCTGGATATGGGCACCAGTGACTCCAGTAACCCTGAAAGGAAGAAGCAAGTATGGATGATGGATGGAAGATTTTGGAAGAAGGTACTAAAGGTATTGAAAATTACATTTTGAAGTACTTACTTTATTTTTTTTTTACTTTCTCTCATTGAAGAAAAAACACTACCTCAATAAGTTAAAGATCAATAAAACAGCAGCAGGTGTTTCTGACCTGAAACTACACCTCTGAGGGTAATCCTTGTCCAGACTATTGACATTTTTTTAAAGTAAGACTCAGTAAAGAAGACAGCTCGTGATATTTCCTTTTCCACGGAGCTAAATAAGTCTGTGCTCATATGGGAGGGTGGTCTCTGAGGTATAATATACAGCGGGTAAAATAAGTATTGAACACGTCACCATTTTTCTCAGTAAATATATTACTAGAGGTGCTAAT
>NW_013952547.1:965784-978972 GCF_001266775.1 Austrofundulus limnaeus
ACATTTAAAAAGTAACAGAGACTGATCATCCATCCTTCAGGGCTGATGAGATCATAAATCCTCCTCCTGCCCAGGCACACTGATTTCCTCTCTATTTCACAGAGAAGCCTATAAAATGCAGATCAACGCYTTCCGCTCGTCTCGTCCTGAGCCACCTGTTCTATCCATCATCTGGACAGCTTCTCATCCACACTTGCAGCTCCTCTCCCATATGCGGCGCTGACCTCTTGCTCTCCTCTGCCTGTCATCGCTCGCCACCCCCAAATTCTCACGCCAAAAGCTTGGCGGAAAATTGTCCCAGATTCTTTAAGCTGGRGTTCTTTAAAATTAAACTGGTGGAAAAGCGGTGTATTTTCAAGGAGGCTCTTTCTAACATTAACAACATCGAATCCTACAGTATGTTTGCGTTTGATGTGACGAGCTGTAGCAGCATAGTTTTGTGGACGCTGAAGTGAATGAATTACACAATCCACTGTTCTCAACTTTACAACCAAACTCCTTCTTCTTTAAGACTTTGAAATTGATTTCCTTCCACTCAGGCAGAAGTCGCTTTATACTCATCTCAGAGTGAAAATTACTCTCGCAGAGCGCTAAAACTTTTCCTGAGACAAGTGAAAATACTAATCTGCTTGCTCGGGTGTTCAAGGACGCCGGAATAAAAGTGCAAACCTTCGAGAGCCGCTGCGAGCTGTGAAAATTCAAATTAAGAGGACAAAACAGCAGAARAGATGTGCTACATTGTATTTAGTCAGTTTCCTTGAAGTGTACAYCTATAACAGTCTATATTAAAAACTGACTGTGGGCCTTAATGACTTTTAGAAAAAAAAAAAACACTTTTCAGACTTTGTGAAGTTTTTGTATCTTACCATGACAGCATATTGTGCCACTGGTTCCTACACATGAAGAAAAAAAAATATTTATTTCAGCAGATGAACAGCATTTGAAAGTCTTTGAGAAGAAAAAATCCAGCAAAGATATGAGGGATGCATCAGCTGTCAGCTGATCGTTTACGGTCCATCTTCAAGATAAAAGCTCTAGAAGAACCAATTTGTTACTTTGGTTTATTTTGTAGATTTAACTGAAYAAAAAAAACATTTGACAGACCTCTAAGTCTGTGTCATATCTCTGCTATCAAATGACAAAAATGGCTGAACGAGGTGCCATGATAATAGTGAGACCTGCAGGGGGGCGGGGTGTGAAGAGCCTCAAATGCATTTCAAGAGACAGCACCAAAAGGAGTTGATCTGAGACACACCTGAGAAAAAGGGTGAAAGAGGGGCCTGAATGATTTAAATGTGAAGAAGATGGATTTAAAAGCATGCTCTCAGTGTTCAGCCTCTTAACGTTGACATTTCTCTGAAAAGTCTTTGGACTGAAATAAAGTGGAAAAARCAATCAAGCTAAAAAATAAATAAAAACTATGAAAGATGTTGAGAAAGCCTAATAAACTTTTAAGACTACTTTAAAAGACAAGAAAGTCCAGCTTCATCCATTCATTTTCTCTACAGCTTGATCCTGTTGAGGCTCAGGAATCGCTGGCACCGTTTGGTCATTGAGCAAAAGATGGGGTAMACAAGTCGCCAGACTTACAAGGTCGCATGAATGTGAACAACCATTCASACTCACTCACATCTAAAGAGAATTTAGAGTCCAGGCTAACATGCATGTCTTAGGCGTTGGCAGGAAAGAGCAGTACCCGGAGAAAACTACATGTATGGGGAGAAAATGCTCCACACAGAAAGACCCCTGACTCAAAAACAGGACCTTCTTGCTGTGACGGTGCTAACCAGCAAGCTACATCATGAAGCCTAAATTTGGCTTATCCTGATGCATCTCAGTAATCCTGGTAGAAAAAAATCAAAAAGAAAAAATAAGTAGGTCCTCTGGATGGGTTCTTCTTTAGTGAAACGTTTCGTCTCTCTCAGTCATACATTGGGGAAACAAAACAGCCACTGTTCAAAAGAATGAGCCAGCACAGACGAGCTACATCATCAGGTCAGGACTCTGCAGTTTACACTCATCTACAGGCCAGCGGTCACACTTCCAGGGATGAAGATCTTCTCATCCTTGATAGAGAGGAACGTTGGTTTGAGAGAGGAGTAAAGGAAGCCATCTTTGTGAAGAAAAACCGTCCACCATTAAACAGAGGTGGAGGCCTTCGTGTCCAGTTGTCCTCCTCCTACAACGCTGCTATTTTAAGTATGACTCCGCCCCCTGTGAGCAACAGCTGTGAATCAGGGCCCCAATGATACCAACACAAAGAGGAAAAATGCACTACATACACATGACACGACACCTAAGAACCACAGCATCCAAACCAATAATTCAGGTGATGGGCCACATGACCCTCTATGAACAATAGAACTAATCAAGCCTATTGTTAAACAATGGCCCTCTTTTGCATATGACTAACCTGTTTGTCCAGGTGGAGGCAGTGCTTTTAAGGCTGAGTTCACCTGAAACTCATCAGACTGAAGAAGACTCTTGGAGGAGAGACGAAACATTACACTAAAGAAGAACCCATCCAGAGGACCTACTTATTTTCTTTTTAACTAAATCTGGRTTCTTGGAAGAAAAATGTACAAAAATAAGGGCTGAATATTTTGGCATAGATACTGTATGAAAATGTTCCTATTTGGTTTCTTTTTTTCACCTCAATCAATCATTCTTTGACTCATCCCATCTGTTAGATTTCAGAAGTGAAGCCACATATAAATAGACTCCTTGTGATAATATCYGAAAAGTTACCAAACAGTTGCTGACGATGATTTTATCAGACATGGTTGTTGTTGTTGTTTTTCTTTAGGATTCATCCCCTGACTGGCAAGAAAAGGCAGGAAAGCATATTTATAAAAGAAGCTTTGCAGGGAGTTTGGTTGTACTATGAAGTAATAAATGTATTTATGAGGAGTGAAAGAAGGCAAAGTAGGTGTAAAGTGCTGAACACTGGCAAAAAACAAGAATAGGCAATATGTCAGCTGATTATTTGGAAAAAGGAGAAAATTTAAACTTCTAAAACATTCAAGTGATTTTAGCTTTTGGAAACTTGGTTTCCCCATAAATACAACCAGTAAAAAAATATAGATAAACTCATCTTTAAAAATGTTCGATTTCTCGTTGGTGAGAAGATTCATGCGGAACCCATGATACAATCCTTTAAGTGCTTTCCACAGACAACCAAACAGATTATTGACAAAATCTACACAAAGCTCTTATCAGAAGTTGACAACAACACAGTCTGCCTCAGTTTGATAGAAAAGATAAATAACAGCCTGACACATCAGCATGTTGTTATATTCTCTACCTCAAAACCATTATACTGTCTAACAGATATTGCAATCTATTTGCATTATATAACCATAAATGTTGCAGGAGTTTGGATTCTTTTGTTCAAAGCAGAGAGGCGGCGCCGCATGACTCTGGAGCGAATAAAAATGACAATCGAGATGCAACTCCAATGAGACATTCATCCTATCACTGRTAAACACGCTTCTGTATTCACACGSRCTGCCGTTATTTTCTGTCGCCAGCCAAACGATGGCCTTGGAGTAAACATGCGCCGTATGATAATAAGTCACTGCGCCGCATTTCACGGAAGACCTACTGTCAAATGACCACTCATCCATCTCTGCCTCTGACMCCTCGCCGGCTTTATTTTTATTTTTTGACTATTTATGTGCCTGGCGTACCTCAAGGTGAGCAGGCAGCCACAACACGGCGAATTTATATTTGATCTGGCGGCCTGCAGGCCGAGGCAGAGTTGGCCTCATAAAGCAGCAGCTGTTTGCTTTTCCAGGCGGGACAGAGATAAAATGCAGCTCCGCTCCGAGGCGACCACCTCACAAACAACCCCGACAAGAAGACGGCGGGTAAAACCTGACTCTTGACCTCCACTCTTTGCTCATTTCTTTGTGCAGGGAACACACGGCCGAGCTCCAGTTCAGGACGGAGCAGAAAGAACCGGAGAACATCYGGAAGCTTATCACTGGAATACAGCGATGCCGTTGATGGCGTCTTTGTGTGGTGGAGCGATTTGCTGAAGCGCTGTTTTAGAGTGGACTTGCTTGAGCATGAGGCTATTTATCAGGGTACCAACTAAGAGGATTCCTTTAGCCATCCCGCCTTGAACCCTCAATTACCACGTCAACGCTGCCACGGACAGCCACTGTTCATCACATCAATGTCTCTTTTGATCACCCTTTTTTCTCCCCCCCTGCCTGAAAGCAGTGTGTGATTGTCCGAGCACAGCACACTTCACTTTGAGGAGTCTGATCATACTCGTGTGCAGAACGTGCTGCACAAGAGCCTCTAAACAGAATGAGGRTGTTGGGAAAGAGGAGGGTATTTTGGTGAGACAAGTCGACTTTTTGTTCAATGGAGGGGGAGAGCAATGGATTCCCTGTAGGGGTGGGAGGGGSTGCATTAGACTCCATCATTTATAACAGCCAGACGCACTTTCACACAAATGGATCTCACCACAGAGGCTCCCCATTAGCATTAAAGGAAAAAAGGTAGAGAGAGTGACTACACACTGCAAAAATGTCCACTTAACCAAGTTTTAAAATCTTATATCGAGCCAAAAAGTCTTTTTGATCTTGTTTTGAGACTGATTTACTAAACAAGAACTGATTGTGTAAGAATAATAATCTTGTTTTCAGAAAGTGTAAGATTATTTGTCTTGTTAGTCTGAAATTTTGACTCAAATTAAGTGAAACATTTCTTCCAATGGAGTAAGAAAATTTTACTTGGTAAGATCCTTAAAATACTTAATTTGACTAAATTTTTTCTTATTTCAAAAAATCTGTGGCACAAAAATCTGAATTTTAGAAGTGAAATTGAATTATGGAACTAAAAGTGAAAGAAGACAAATGGAATTTTTAATAGACCAAAATACAGTTTCAAAGCTGATTAATTCAAATTCTAAACTTTAAATTCAGTTTCAATTTAGTAAAATTCATTTTCAAACCAATGCATTCAATTTCAAATTCAGAAATTCAAATTCAATTCCTGCTGGCTCAAGATTTATCCCATACAACCTGGGCAAACTACTGTATAGCCAATTCTATCAGGTTTTTAATATTTGCTKATACACTAACACACATTTTCACAAGTCTATGGGGTTTTCTGCAAATTGAGTGTATGATTATGCAAATTGTGTGAAGTTTTTTTTTCTTTTCTTTTAAAAGGAGCTGTTTATTTTTTATTGTGCTGAAGCAATCATAGAAAACTGTAACACAGTTGTCTCAGTAATCCACAAATCACATTAATCAGTTCATCAGATTTTTACTACAGCTTTGGTTTTGTTGCAAAGCAGAGGACAAGTTAACTTTGTCTCAGTCTGGCTGTGTGTCGTGAGCCTGCAGACGTTTTTTTTTTTTAGCATAAAACAGCTGGACAGGGATAAAATATGACCGAGGCAGGCATTGTGAGTAATTAAATAAAATCCAAATCTTGTCTAGAAAGCTTATATGTGTAGTCCACAGGAAACTGTAGCTTCCTCTGCTACTGCCTCTTCTTCTGTGCTTCAGGGCAGATGAACTCAACTTACTGAAACATAATAACAGATAATTACCCATTAATTTATCTAAACTAGGGTTTTCCTGCAGGCTGCACACTCCCAGTTACTTTCTGCTTATCACATAGACACGGACAGGGGTGGACTGGGATCACATCTGGTCCATCTCGGCTAGAATACGTTTGAAATATCCAATCACATTCGAGTGACAGAATCAGCAAACATATTTTGGAAGCAGACTCCTGTTTTTTGTTGTGTAGTACATAAAAAAACATGCTCTTGCCAAAAGCAACATTGCGCCCTTTAAAAAGTTCCAGTCTTAAATGGATTGTTGTATAAAGTTACACCCAGACAAACAACCCAACATTRTTCCACAGTCTAATCCTCTCTTCATATTGACATTACCGATGGACGCCAAACACAAAAGCTGTGCAGCAGCCAGACACGCGACTCATAAGTGAATTTCAATAAATGAGTTATCTACCTACTTAAGAGTAGTTCTGGCTCACTGAGTGATGAAATGAGCYTCTAGCATGGTTTCTGCACCAGTAAGTGTTCTTCATAGGTAGCTGGCAATTAGGCAGGYTGAAACATCCCCAGCAACGCCTACGATTCATCTTCTTGGCATGCAAGGGGGAGACGACAGGGGCCGACGGTTTTGCCTCGTGTGTCAAAGGATTTCAGCTGAAGACCGTCACGTCTTTTCTCTCCCGCAGCCTCAGGAGCCTCTGCTTTGACACGCTGCCATTTTCTTCACAAACAGGCAAAAAGATGAGGACCGACTCGAATGCTTGCCAGTCAGTGCTCCTGGAGTTTGGCCACCACTCGTTTGGGCTACAAGACGGCCCCTCGTAGTGGGCTGCATGCAGTGGTGTCCAAAGGTGCCCAGATGCAACACTGTGTATGAGAGACTGTTTTCTGGCAACCGCAGGGGCCAGACTAATCCAGCTCCAGCGTTTAGTCCCGTGAAGCAGCTGGAGGCGTGTAAGCTGTTAACAGGTTAAGGTGAAAATGTTCTCTGGCAGGTTCACTCGTCCTCCTTCACACTTTATACCCAACAGCAGCTCACAGCACACCTCCTCCAAGTGACACGTCCAACCTGGCAACCGCCCCTGCAGCACACACACACACACACACTTCTTCTACACATGCACGATCGAACGGAATTACACACAACCACCGCACTATGAAAGCTCTGATGGAGAAGAAGCAGAAGAAACAAGCAGAGATCTGCATTTCTGTGGGAAAAAAAGACACTTGGAACGTGTAATTTCTAATAACCTTTTMGTCCCAAATCAGTTTGTAATGATTAATTAAAATGTAGCATCCAAACCAAATTAAACCACAAGCAAAATGTTTGGTGTCAGGATCTCAGCACACTGCAAAAAATCAGACACAAACTGCACATTAATGTATTTGGCAATCAGAAAGAAGCCCTAATGCTTAATCTGATAACAGCAGCCAAAAAGCTAACCATCATAGAGAGRGCTGTGTCAGGAAAAAGACAAAAGTTGGCTTATAACAACCAATCACATCGCTCCACTCAGCAACAATATTGCATTTTCATGATTTACTATTGTGTCACTCGTTTTTTTAATAATATATGAGAAAAATCAACTAAGTAAACTTGTGTACACCTTGAGTTTGTTGATTGTGAACGGGTTGAAGACCATATTATTTAATTCAGTTTGTTATCTCAGGGCGCTGTACACATTATAAAGTACCTACTAGGAGAAATTATCTATCAAAAGAGCATCAATTCTTCACTCAGTGACAATCTCCCATCCTGAGGATTGCTAACAATAGAAAGGAAAAACTCCCTTTTAACTGGAAGAAACCTGGGATTACAAACATTTGGTCATCTCTTCACGTGCACATCTTTGTAGAGGTCAAAGTCTTTCATTAGCTTCAACTCCTGCTAGAGTTGTTGCTTGTCAGCTGGTTCATCTAAACATAAATGAAGCACAAAATGTAAATAATTTTGTGTTTAAGTATTTATTTAGTGCAACAATGCATAAGCAATAATCCTTGGAGACCCATGGAAAAGGCTCTTGTTGATTTCCCCTTCAATGACGCTACATTTGTTAGGAAAATGTATTGATTTAATTTGTGAATTTTACTCGTAAAAACTTACTAAATCCTCTCTGCCGATGCTAAAAACCCTATTCTGCTATATCCTTGTCTGGTGTTATTATTTGAATTAAATTATTGAGTTTTGAAAAAACAAGCCATGTTGGCAAATGTATTTAACAAACAGGAGCCTCATTCGCATGTGGAAGAACCATACACAGCCACAACACCCCTTGATGGTGATAACCAGCCTGGTTACTGCAGTAGGACGGCATCCCATTCTTTAACCAGTATTTGTCACAAGTCTGGTCACTCTGGAACAAACAGAAAGCTCAAGCTGATCTCACAGAGGTTCAAATGGGTTAACGTCAGAGTTTAGACTTCTAAAGTAAATCATGTGCTGTGTAATTTACACCTGGTTTTCCCACAGTCACAGTTCTCATCCTGCTGTTTTATTGTGTTTTATGCAGTTTTTGTTTTACAGTTCTTTGTTCTGGTCCTGATTCCTTTGGGTGCTATAACAACTCACCACTGTTTGTGACAATGTAAAATGAAACAGAGCCTAAACTCACCTGTGTTTGTCACCTTAGTATGCTCCATGCGTGTGTGTACATGTTTTTGCTACCTGCTGGGGACGATTCTTGACCATCTTCCCAGTACACGCAGCCTGGTGAGGACCCACTGTTKCTTATGAGGACAGAAGCTCGGTGCTCTTTGAGGGAAACACCATTGGTAGGTCAGGTAAGACCGGTAAATGAATGAAAGTCAATGCAAAGTCCCCATGAGGATAGAAGAACTGTGTGTGTGAGACGTTGGGCCTGCAGCCATGGAGCTTACAGAGCTCTCCAAAGCAAAAYCTTTTGACAACATGGAGTGACAACAGGAAAGAAACGTGCAGCAGAAGTAGGGCAGCCTCACAGGGAGGCTTGTCTTCCTTCACAAATTTACAAATCTACAGGACTCAGCCTGACTTTTCATTCCTCCAGGACTTTAACTTTCCACTCTGATGGAGGAAACAGTGAAAGGTGTTTGTTTCCAATGCACCGTATCGGACACACGATTGGGCCCGGTGTTGCTGCTCCCAGCACAGACCT
Organism: Austrofundulus limnaeus; assembly: GCF_001266775.1. Classification (NCBI taxonomy): domain Eukaryota; kingdom Metazoa; phylum Chordata; class Actinopteri; order Cyprinodontiformes; family Rivulidae; genus Austrofundulus; species Austrofundulus limnaeus. The sequence goes on from NW_013952547.1 coordinate 974,464, forward strand.
CACAACCTGCTCGTTCTTGTGTTTCTGTGCAGTTGTTGACGTGCTGGAAGCGGAAGGCATCAACAAACCCATCAGCGAGGAGTGGCGGGGTAATAAAAAGGCCCTGATGAAAACTTAATGGGCCCTTCACCTTTATTAATGGCTGTGGGATCGGGATCGCGTGCACCGCGTTCGCTGGCGTAATAACAGGAGTCGCAAGGCGCCGAAGAGCCGCTCCATCAACCTCAGCCTCCACTAACACACTCAGCAAGGAGCTCGTAACGGGGAGGGGACTAATTAACAAACTGACACGGAGCTAAATGATTAACTGACCCCCGATTTTAGCCAAATGGGCCTTAAACAGGATATTAAGCCGAACTCCAGCAAAGGACGTTAAGTGGTTAATTAATAAACACCAATCAGGCAGAACATGAAAATCATTGAGTGATGAAAACAGCATTGATTATGCTGATAGACTGACACAGGTCCACAGCAGAGCCCACAACACAACACTGGGATAGGATGGAAAATATTGCACAATTGTTGTCTCATTAGATTAATTAGTTAATATGCAGTCTCTGTGAAAATATAATAAACCCTCTATGAATTTATGTTGAAAGTTCATATATTAAGCTTCAAAAAAWATATATAATGATTTAAAAAATCAATAATTAAAGCTCGGGTGAATAAAATCACACTCATCTTATCAGTYAAAACTGAGCCAAAAAGTTCAAGGAGTTCTTGGAGAGGATTTTATTAGAACCCATCAATCTAAAGGGTTTTCAGGCTGTTGTATATTTGTAGTTCACCGTTCTGCAGAGAGGACTTTAATTCACAAATAGAAAACAAGACAAGACTGAACATTTTGGCCTGATCACCCCGAGGTCAGACCATGCAATGCTCAGAGAAAGTGGAAAACTAACATCTATGCCGCAGACTCAACAATCCTCATGCTGCTCATCTGGAAGGGTTGAAATAAAAAAAATATGAAAGCAAGAATAAGATGTTTTTTTCTGGGGTTTTTTTGGTGGGGGGGAAGGTTGATTATAAACTAGATTTTTAGATTAATTTTGGAAGTTTTCAAGAAAAAAAGGGGACATGGTTAGAAGATATTTAAATATCTAAAATTAAGTGTTTATCTAGCAGAGTTGCGGCTTTTGGAGCTTAGAGAACATCTTTTTTATGTCTGAATTTGGCAGAGATTTACTCTTTATTTTCTCTATCTATGGTCCTAATACGCTGTTGAAGTTAACAAACCAATTAGCTTCTGCTATTAGGTCACTTTAAGTCTGCTAACAGCCTGTTTGCATTAACTTCCTCTATTACTTTATTTGTTTAGCGAGTCGTGACGCTATGTTTTTAGTGGATTATGACTTGGCAAACATTTTGGTCAGCTATGCCTAGTACTATTTATAAAGTACGGCACAGAAACGCCTCACACCAAGTTTAAGGCATGGCGGTGGAGAGTTGATGATCTGGGGTTGTTTTGCAACAACAGGACCTGATCTAAACGAACTCTTATGTGAAACCAATTATTCTAGAGTCAAATCCTTTTTTCGTGACTAAAGCCATAAAACAAACATCCTAAAAGAGTCTGCTGGTACCAGATATCTTAGGTCACCTTCTTCACTTAGCTGACATCCCATGCATGTCACATCAGAGCAGTTTTGGCTAATAAGATATAAAAACCAACAGGTTGTAATTAGTCTTTGCAGCAGCAGAACAATCTAAATAAAAACACCTGTAAATTGAAGCTGAGTGGCATTCGTCCATTCCTATTTGTAGATGTTTGTGCTATATGCTCACCAACAGCACATGTTAACAGCACTCTTTGAAATGCTAATTTCACCTTCATGCATAAATCATAACGCCAGAGATGGCTGGCATGCTGCTGATTTGTAGTAGTGGTGAAGGTGAAGGGGGGGTAAGATGGGCAGAAACAACCTGGAGTTGGTAACAGCATTATCCCAAAATGAGTRGGGGCCGTGACCCTGCAGGGTTTTTGACATCCTTTAGGAAGACACGTCCCAAACTAGTCTTAAAGTTAAAGCCGTATGTCAAAAAGGAAACAATTTGACCATCCCATCTGTAAGAATGCTTATTTTACACCTTTCACCTGCAGATGGGAGGAAAGTGACTTGACTGCAGCCTGGTGCCACATCCACAGCTTGGATTAGTGTCTGAGCTGCATGTTGGGCTTCCCCACTCTGCATGATCAATGATTTATATCTGCTGCCTGAAATGACTGAAAGACTTCCTTTCATARCCCCAAAGTGGCTCAGTGGACTGTGGCACATCCTGGTGAGCGCTGTCAGGTCACCTTCTCACTGAAATCTGTAGGAKGGATCATTGAAACCTGGATTTTTTATCACATCATCTTTCTTAGTTTAAATTAAGTCATATTTTTTTATTATCAGCTGTTTTCATTTTAACATGTTCATACTTTGCCCTGCATCCTGCCATGTGTGTGTGTGTGTGTGTGTGAGAGTGTGTGTGTGTGCTCCTACCTGCCAGGAACTGGAAGGGATCTCAGCAAATTTGCCCAGACCCCCGAAGGTGTAGCACCGGTACATGTGATCCAGAGACTCCGAGCAGTGCCACAGCAAGCCGAAGCTGACCGAGTCCTTGCTGTCGGTGTGAGGATGATGATGGTGYTGATGCTGCTGCTGGCTGGTCCTCAGCTGGTCCTTCACAATCCAGGCAGGGGATATGAAGCTGAAACTGCAGACGGCGACCAGCACGGAGGACAGGAGCACCCAGAAGCAGCCCACACAGCTGAACATGGTGATGGCAGCCTGGGGCAGAAAGCCCGGAGACAGACCGAGAAGATCGATCCCGAACCCGTRTTCTTCTTCTTCTGCTTCTTCTTTCTTTTCCCGGCTCAGGAGGYGCGAATGCATTTGGAGCTCACGCCCTCAGGTGCGCGACTTCAACTTCAGCCTCCTGCCCAGCACTACATGAGCCGAGGGCCGGGATCCGGTCAGAGCGCATCTGCAGCTGCAGCTGTGTGAGTCCAGGTCCCCGGAACATCTGGTCTGAGAGGGAACCTAACCAGTCACAGCCCGGAGAGAGGACACGGTACGCGCTCAGGCTGATCCCAGTGAGACAGTCGGGATGTTTTCCACACCCAAAAATAAAAAAATAAACTGGACGCGCAGTTGTCACAGAAGCGAACGTGAAGGAACAGATATAATAAAAYCCCAAATAAGAAACCAGAATAAATGCTGGATCTGATACTGGAACCAGAGCCCCGCGGGATGTCTCCTCCTCTTCAGCACCGACAGCAGAGTTTGACTCCAGTCTGCGCTTCGCTGTCACAAGCCCTCCTGTCAAGCTGGAGCAGGCTGACAAACACATGGAAGAGATTTTCAAAGTAAAACCTCGACTGACAAATTGCAGCACTTCATATTTATGAGTAGCTGCGGGTTTTAACACAAAAACAAGATGCAAAAAGTTATTTTCTTCCCTTGGTTGAATGTGGAAAATGGTTTGGCACTGATAGTGTTTTTGCAGACACAAAAAGGTACACATATACTACGTATTGTGAATTTAGTGAAACATAAAATACTGCAATACCAGCAGCTTTCATTTAAATATTAAAATTATAAAGCGGTCCCGCCTGGTGTTCCATTGATCAGATTTAGCTTTTATTTTGAAGGGAAATATCACATTTCCGGTATTTTGCTAATTGAAATTGACTTTGCAGCAGGTWCCTTTTAACTACTTTGCTAATATATTTGCAAAATACTAAAACACAGCTTCCYCATGACACATAATACTACACAAACAAAAAAAATTTAATTCCATAGCATTTCCGGTGAAWATTAGCAATAAACAAATGCATAAGAGTAGTTACTGAACAAATGTGGGCGTCACCGCTGCACGTGGAGGTAACTGATGCGTTCAATGGCATCATGTTAAAAGTAGCACTAAGAATAAACTTAATATATCCACTCCTGTGAAGCATTTTGTAATTCCATCCTCAAGAAAACGTACACATCTTTATTAAACTAAAATGAAACCCATATACTTGGAGAAAACACTTAGGAAAAATAGAATAAGCTGTATTAAAGCTGTACTTTGGTATGAATTTTGCAAATCATGAATTTTTCTAGGCCTGGTAAAACAGTAGGTAAAACAATAAGGTAAAATTTGAGAAGTATGCTTTTATCAATACTTTTTTTTTCTGGTGTAGCAACATAATCAACACTGCCCCCTCGTGGTTATAATAATAACAACCKATCTTCCTCAGTTGGCCCAGGGTTCTTCATTTCTTCTATTTTTACCATTATGTAAAAACATATTTAATTTAAACACAATGTATTTTGTATCAAAAACACTACAGACTGCATTAAATGAAAACTGTAACTGTAGAGCACAAATACAGGTGGAGCATCCCAGATAAAATGAAAATGAAGAAACACAGCATTTTGTAATAACTGTTTTTAAATCAAACACATTTTTAAATATATTATAGATCAAGAACACGTACATGTCAGAAAACATTAGAGGTACATGGTACCAAAAGTT
>NW_013952547.1:979857-990364 GCF_001266775.1 Austrofundulus limnaeus
AATAAAAGGTATTTAAGCTACATTTTGAACATCTAAAACCGTCCAACACTTCATGTTAACAGCTTGTTTTCTTCAGGTCAGACGTGTTCAGACTGTCAGGAAGCTCCTCTGGTTTCCTCTGCTGCTCTGGTTACTGCTGGATGACATAAAGAAAGTGCTGTACTTTATTTACTTTGAGCAAGTGAACGACGTGTTCACAAGATCATTAATCCAGCAGATCATTAATCCAGCAGATCATTAATCCAGCAGATCATTAATCCAGCAGATCATTAATCCAGCAGATCATTAATCCAGCAGATCATTAATCCAGCAGATCATTAATCCAGCAGATCATTAATCCAGCAGATCATTAATCCAGCAGATCATTAATCCAGCAGATCATTAATCCAGCAGATAATTATTCCAGCAGATCATTAATCCAGCAGATAATCCAGAGGCGGTCTGTTCGGAGAGTTTTACTCCAGGAGCTGCGAGGCTTTCATGCTCCGTTCAGACCGAGCTCTGCTGCCTCTGTTTACTGACTGAACCAGCCGCTGCTGCTGCTGACGTCATTACGCTTTTGCGTGATACTGCGTTCAGGACAAGCAGGGAAAACTCACCAATCTTATGCCAAACCGGTCGCAATGATGCATTTAGGTACCGAAACCTGGTACCGTTTGATGTTACGTGAACAGATACTCTGTAGTACCGACAGAATTCGGTCTGTGCATAAAAAAGTATCGAATTCGGTACCCATCCCTAGTTACAGCTTTGTTTTTATTGTTGCAAGGTGATAGGTACAAGATGCTGAAAGTGAGAACAATCAGAAACTGTGTGTTTGGTCAGTCAGGAGAAATAATARGTGCCAAAACCTTTCACACGTCTCAGCCTGAATAAGACTACAACCCTGTTCACAGCTGATGTGTTCTACATCCTGATGATTGGWACTGTAGTGATGTCAACTAGAAATACTGGTACAGCAGGACAGCTTTCTCACTGCCAGAGCCTGCTCTCTGTCCCTGCATCCATCACAAATCTGTCCGATTGAGCTCCACACTCTTCAGAAGTCAGACTCCTCCTTGGACAATGCTATGGTACGGTGAGTGGGTCAAGAACTCGTGTGAGCGGGGGGCTCATAAGTAGGTCCAATGGGCCTCATGCAAGAACATGTTCGTATTCTTATCCTAAATTTCTCTTACTTTTGTTCATACAAAGGTTTTGTACGAACATGTCACGTCAGATTCAACAAACTCTTCTATCTTCAGGAAAAGTGTGTAAATGAGCTGCGTAAGCTGATGAATGTGTATCAGGTGCTCACACACGAGAAGAGGAGATTAGCATAATTACCACCCTAAAAATTTAAATGAAATCGTTCCAAGATCGATTAAATCAATTTTTTATCCAGCCCTACTAAAAATCATAAAAAACTGAAATGCTAGTAGAAAAAAATATAGAAATATACTGGATATATTTTAWGAGGTGTTGGTCAGTACAACCAGGACAGGGAAGTGAAAAAGAAGAGGAAAAAGCGTGCGTTTGTCCTCTACCTTTGGACTTCTTCACATCAGGTTCTGGTTCAGCCTCTCTGATGAACTGGCCCAACTCATTCACCTTCCCAAAAGTCATCTTGCTGTGATGACGAAAAGGACAAGAAACAATGAAGACAGTCGACAGAGCAAAAAGGAGAAAACCCATTAAAGCACAGCTGCAATTTTAGTAAGAAGGGGAAAGAAAATCTCATTTGATAAAACAACAGGATGACCTTATTTTGATAAAAAGGGAAATTAAAACATTWTCAATTAAAATGTAAATTTAGAAGTGGACTTGCACGGTCTCATTTTACAGATTAATCATCTGTGATTAAATAATCCAGTAACACTAAAACTCACCCTGCATATGGCCGCTGGTACAACGTCTCGGGGTCCAAACTGGAAATATCTACGGTGATCACCTCGTCAAAGTTTTTCAGAATCTTGATCACGGCTTTTTTGGCACCTTGCTGTGGTGAACGACACAACAGTAGAGCAGGAAGTCATGTGACGTTACTTGGTTTAATGAGAGGAACGACCAGGACCTCGTTATTCCTGTCATCTGGCAGGATGGGTCTAAATGTCAGCAGACCGAGAACAGCCCCAGGGAGGGACGGAGACGTTCTGAGCTCACCTGATTCTGAGAGACCTCGCTGCTGTTTGAACCCGAGCGGTCGTTGTCCGCGGGGCCGCCCTGACCTTGAGAGCTGACATTCACAAACTCATCGGCCCGCACCGAATTGATGAGGTCACTCAGGTATTTGTAGTAAAGGTTGCTCGACAGGAAGCCGGGCAGGTACACCTGCACAGAAACACAATGAACACTGGTGCTAAATAATCTAATCCTGTGTCTGTGCACGATTCTGACCTTTCCTCGCTCATAAGTTTCCAGCTTTTATTTGATTAAAGCAGGCTCATTTGTCACTTGAGTATATTGCACAATTTATTAGCGAGACAAGACATTTTAAAGGAAAATCATCACTTCYAAATAGCATAAAGGCAAATTTTATAAATTCACACATCTCTAAATGTTTTAAAGAAAATTATTGCATAACTATGAAGTTCGTGAAMATATTCTGAATAGTGTTAAAGCAGCTTCTGCTCCAAATTCTAAAGGCCCTGACACACTTTGACAGCTTATGACAAACACTGAAAACGGAATAATAAAAACTACTGGAAGACTTGGATGTACACATACAACAACTAGCATGTATATATAATCTACGTGACTAAATTCACAATAAAAAAATTTCATAAGTTGTCTAAAATGTTACAGTATAACAGGAGCCTTAACATTCAACAACTTATTTCTATAAAACCCWATCATAATTCGGGATTTACGTTTGCTATAATCCAAGCTGACAAAATGCAAACATTTTGATGTAAAAACTGCACAAAAATGCAAACAAGATCAAAATAAATGTTAAAGCTGCTGCCAGTAGCTAACTGAAGCTACCTTGTTAAACACGCTCCTGTCTCCCAACAACACTTCTAGTTTTAATGAGAAAATTCTGAGCTCAGATACAAAGTAAATCAACGAGTTTTGTCCACACTCCTAAGGAATTTCAGAAAAAAGATTTTGTTCCCTTAACAATGAACGACACAGTGTGTGAAAGGAAATGTATAAATTGTGAAAATAAGAAGTATTTACATGGATGTCTTGGAAAGTTTAGGTGGTTTAAAAGTTGCACTGTGACATTAAATATTTGTAATAAGTATAAATGCATTTTTGGAAAGATAACATTGATGACACATTGGAAAATAAATGTTTTACGCTATGAGATGAACAGTTGTTGAGYTATTTGAATGTGAAGTAACAGGAAGTGATGTCAAAGGGGAATGTCTGCATGTAAACAGAGTTGCTACAACGGCTGACAACACAGACTGTAGAGAAGAATCTGATGTTTCTTTAGATTATTTTCAGTCACTATCAGTTAGAGATGAAGAAGAAGTCAGAGTTCAAATAAGATTGTTTCAATAAATAAAGACCGAGGAGRTCCCCTTTGATGTCACTTCCTGTTTCACTTTAGTTGAGCCAAGTTTAAAAAAAACTTGCCACAATGAGACAAATTGAGTTAAAAAAAAATCATACGAATTAAGTCAAATTTCMTAAATATAAAGATGTTTCCTTTYACTTTTTGTATTTCAGTGKTYRGCATGTCACAAGCARTTTAAGATGAACATTTTGTGGTAAAATCTTCATTGAACCCTAAAWGTGAAAGAGTGTAAAAATCAAACAATATCAAAATACCAATTCWGTCATATAAATGTCCATGTTCTGTGATCAAATTCTGAATTTATCTGTTTGTACTGTGAAGAACAGATGACCTACACAGCTCCAAAATCCACTGTCAAAGATTTATTGTTGTCTTTCAAATAATTTTCCACATTTAATTTTTTCTAGGCGACATAACATAACATCTACTAAATGCCACGACACAGTGTTCCTTATCATGCTGCATGTCTTGTGTTTTTTGTATTGTTTTGATTTTTTTTTTCTCAGAACAACACATGAAGAGTAAAGAATCAAAAACCCAAGGTGGAAACAAAATAACTTTTATGCTTTGGCATCTTTGATAACAAAAATTCCTGTTCCTCTTCTGCAAGCTTTTTAGATGTTGAGTAATTCCCGAGTCCACATTCAGGATTAAGCTACTCTGATTGCTACAGAGTCTGATTATCAGATAATCTGACCTTCTCCATGGTTGTCCAGGCCTGTCTGAGTGGAGTGGTGAAACATTCGGGGAGAGGCCCACCCTCCCTGCAAATATTGGACTCTATCTCCATCCGCACAGAGTCGCCAAAGCCTAGAGGGTTTGTAGCCTGGAGCGAGAAATACCTGGAGAGAAAACAGAGAACAACTGAGCTCAGATTAAGACGAAGACTTTAATTCTAATGAGACAAATACTCAAAACTTTAAAACTGTCATTCGAAACCAAGGTTGTGTTTTACTGACTTGTGGGCGACCACAGCAGCATTTACTACCAGAAACATAGTAAACAGTTACTTTTACTTGTTTGTCCCATTTGTAGTTATAGAAATACAAAAGAAAAACCGTGCAGTGTATCCTGAAATACTCATATAGGCTGTGCAAATAATGAATAGACGGTAAAAAGCTTTCTAAATACATAGAACWACTCCATTATTACAAGTCGACAACAATAAAACTGCCCTTCTGTCAATTTTAGTCAACAATAAGTCCGTCAGTCTGCTTGATTTAAAACCATATTTGTGAACCTTGATCACATTAAACAGCAGAGGAAAGGACCTACTTGTCATAAAGAATCATGGCATCGTTTTGAGCCTCCTGGCCATCATACTGGCCCTTTTTAGCTGCTAGCTGGTTCTGGAAGTTATCTGCTGCCAACCAGAACTGCAGTACATTCATTGCTTCTTCTTTCTCCATGTACTGTGAAGGAGGAGACACAGAAAACAGAAACAAAGGCSAATAAAAACCCCTTCTTTGCTTCATGTGTGGTTTGATATCTTTGCTGAATCTTGACGTTTGTGCTTTTGATGACAAGAAGTCAACAGGCGGTGCAAACTGTGTGTTTAAAAACAAAAAACACAAACATGAAAATTGGGCCCACTCACCTCCGAGAAGTAGAAGAGAGCTGACTCACAGAACAAGATGTCAGCCAGGAACACGGAGCCACTCGTCAACACTTCAATCTGGTATTTACAGAAATGATGGCTCCGCAGGAATTCACTAAAGTGCCTGAAAATCAGAGAGCGAGTGGGAGGTGAAGACAGCCGGCAGCCAAGATGTCGAGGTGGTAAAGCAGTAACGGGAACCTCGCAGAGCAAACGGTAAAGAAAAAAAAAACTGAAACAGAAACTCACTCTTCCTCCAATATGTCAAAGACCACCGACTGTGCAATGACAAAGCAGTTTGGGTCCACCATGCCATCTTCACCACATATTTTAGCTACACACAGAGAGAAAACACAAAAAAACTCTGGACTTCTGAAAAATWCATTTTAGGAGTCACAGTTTTTATGACTTAAACACATAGATTATTACACAGAGTAATAAAGCAACAAAGCTTGATGTTTGTATGTGTGTACCTGCTTTTTAACTTTTTAGGACCACAGATTGTCTAATGTGGTGGAATGCCATGTTTGGGTTAGGGGTTAAGTTTAGGACTAAGGTGGGAACTGAGCGGTGGGGCAGCGGTCAACCTTGGCAATCAAACAATATTATAAAACTAAAAATATATGACATTTAACATTTATTATTATTATTATTATTTTTTTTTTTTTTTTTTTTTTTTTTTTATTATATAAATTTTTTTGTTTTAAAAAAAAATAAAATTATTTATATATGTGTGTAGAACCTTTAGGTCACAAAGTTGGGAGTTTTCCAACACAGCTGGAGCACTTTAAGTTCATTAGGGAGTATTTATTCTACGCTCTGTAAAGGTGCTTTTATGTGAACGAAGACAGTCAAAGAAATAAACCTGCTCTTCTTCTGTCACCGTCTATTGCGAGGTGTTCTACAGTACATTAACGGWCAACGTAGGACACCGAACTTCTGTGAAGAGATGACGAAATCATTCCACATGGACTGTGCCAGTAGTATCCACAAAAACAAAATCAGTTGTATACCACGCCAAGTGACGGACCGCTGCAAGAGGAGGTCATGTAAAAATCAAAGGATGATTATAAAAAAAGGTGTGGAGACGTGTACCACGGGGCAGCGAGCTTCACTCTTCAGTCTTGGTCACATCCTCCGTGGGATGGGAGACGAGGCAGGGAACAGGACAGTCGTTTCTGTCCACAGGAGTGTTTTTCCTTCACTCTGGTCGCCTACGGCTGCAGCTTCATAGTGTTACAGAGTTGGAAGATTGAACAATGGTTTTACTTCAAGTTTTGAGTTGGTCCAGGCCTGAACAATCACTCATCCACGCTCTTTCTCTCTCTCACACATCAACTGGGGAGGTGATAAAATACTTTGTTCCTTTTAGGAGTAATGCAGTTCGTTGGGGTGTAAAGCCCGGCTACAGTTCATCCCTGGCTTGGCCTGTGTCTGCAGGGTGTGAGGGACCTTTGGTTCCTTAGTGGGGTCATAACTACAGGAAGAAAAAAAATTAATAAAAATAAAAAAAAGGACACATAAGAGACACAGAGTGAGGCGTTCTACCTTGGTGGACTTTCCGGGGCTGTCGTGGTTTGACTGGTGGACGACGTCGTTGACGATCATTTTGGCGATCTGCCACGCCATCTCCTCCTGAGCCTTGAATTCAAGGATCACAGCAAAAATAATCATTTATATTCTTTGACAGCCACAGTACTGCAAACTGAGGGGAACGTGGACACGTGCAACAAATAATCTTACAAACTTCCTTCCTCACCTCGTTTGAGTTGCCTTGAACCCATTTCTTCATCGCTTGAGAAAACATGGAGCCTGGAAGGAAAGAAGGGAAACAATCAACCTCAACAAATCTAAAACTAATCAATAACCAACTCTGTTTCTACTCCARGTGTTTCTATTGATGTCATTTCRCCACTAGAAAAATTGTGTGATGGAGGTCAATGGAAGGCAAATGAGTTTAAATCAAATAAGCAAAAAAGAGGATGGAGTTAAAATAAATAAAAGGTATTRAAGCTACGTTTGGAGCATCCAAAACGCGTCCAGCGCTTCAAGTTAGCTGCTTGTGCTCTTTAGGTCAGACGTGTTCGGACTGTCGGGAAGCCCCTCTGTTTTCCTCTGCCGCTCTCTGTTTAATGCTGGATGAAATAAAGAAAGTGGNCTCATGGTACATTTGGTAAAAGCTTCAAAGAGCAGCACGAGGCCCCCAGAGGTGCTGGTTGCAGACCCCTGGTTTAGGGTAAAAGTCAGGACTAGCCTAAAGAAGGATAGAAATACAAAACTTGTGCATTTTCATAGACTTATCGTGCGTCTCTTACCAATGATGTCATTTCTGATCTGTTCTGTGATGGGGATCGGCCTCACGGCGTCTGGAGAGATGTACTTGGTAAAAATGTTTACAGCATCCTTTTCTATATCTGCAAAGACACAAAATAAACAAAAGCTCATCATCCGGTGAAAAACAAAGAATRCTTACGGTCATTTTACGTGACTAATTATTTCAGATTACTGGAAATGATTAAGGAATCAACTAAGGAGAAATAAAGGTTTTATCATCACCAACTTGATAAGAAACAAAGTGAAAAATTTTAACTACAGCACTGTTCCTCTGGTTGTACGTATACTTCTGGTACAGAGGGACAACAATCAGCTCYAAGTGAAGACTTACTTTTCATGAGTTGGTCAGAGAGATCTCTTAGAGTCCTGTTTGGCTGCCCCTTGGATGGTGTCCCTGTCCTGGAAGGTGTCCTCCTGATGGGGGTCTCTGATCGGGACGTGTTGGGTCTCAGGTCTGACTCTGAGCTGGAGGAATCCCGARGGTCAGGCACCAAAGAAGACCCTCCGCCGATATTGTTGCGAGCGAGGTCGTTGGCTACGTGCTGAATGAGCTCTGGGCCGTCAGGAGAGACGGCGACCGGCTCGGCCAACGAGCTGTGCTTGACGGAGTTGAGGCTTTGCGCTCGGACTCGTGACCAGCTGGTAGAGCGGAAACTCTCGGCCTCGAGCCAGAAGCGAACCAGGTGGTCTGCGCCCCGTTGTTCCATGAAGTGAGTGTAGTGGGGCATCGCTACATTGTCTCGTAGAACCTGGTCTACCGTCTTGGACAGCCGAGAGCGAGTCTCCTGGGGCTGATAGTTCACACTGGAGTGACCTGAAACAGACAAGATCACAACTGAGAAACCAGTTTAGCATCACCGACAACAGTAAAGATTTTATACTCTTATCCAAGCACACAACATTAAAACATTACTGGTGATAGGAATAACATTTATAATGTACACTGAACAGTTTTTCTGTAAAACTACATTCTTTTTTCAAACCAGCAGCAGATACATGTAGAGAAAATAGGATTTTCTGTGCTCAACTTCACAATTTAAAAGGAGCACTTTCTCCAGGTTGAAAGCAGCTCTGAGCTGAATTTAAACTCCTGGATTTTTGTTTTGAAGTCCAACAGATTTTCATCTCTCTGGGGCCTAAGAAGTGGACTGAAACTATGTAATTTCACAGATGATTTAACCCCCGACAAACGTCTCTCAGTGGTGTGTCAGAAACGTCTGTGCTCCGTCATTCTTACGGGTGTATGGAGTGGTCAGCAGGGGCAGTTTCTGCAGCTCGCTGTCAGAGTCCAATCACAGCAGACTCTGTAATACAGCTATGTTTGAACACTGAGAGGGGAACAAAATACAATCACTGTACAGTTGGCCACTTGTTTTATTTTGCAGCGACTTATACACAGAGACTGTCTGAACGAAATCATCTAAAACTGGGAACAGAAAAGATGAAACATTAGGTGTCATGTTGAGTTGCTTTTCGTTCAACTTTTTAAAAAAAATTGGACAAAATCTCCTTAAAATTGACAAAGAGATGAAGAAACTCCTGAAAACCGGTGAGGAACCTCTATCTGAATAATCATGAAGCCTTCTGCTTTAACTGTATATTTTATTATCAGTGTATCTGTGTACATTATATCTGCTTAAACCCATTTAAATCATGAGTCGATAAGGACAGAAAACTTAACTTCATGGTTCATTACAGCTTACAGGTCAATGTGGACAAAACAGGGTAAAACGGTAACAAATAAGTAGAGCATTTGCATTTCCAGTAAAAAAAAAAATGCAGTGTAGATGCTTAATGCTGAAAGATATTTGTCTTAAATAGCTTTAAAAACATGGCTTAAAATAGATCAAATTAGCACAAAATTATAAAGAGCACGTTTGCTGAATTAAGCAGTAAGAAGCTGAAATTATCACAAAAAAGCAAATATAGCTGAAAAAAGCTCAAATTAGCTAAAAACACAGAAAACATCTAAAATGACTAAATGTCAAAAAGAAAAAAAGCTTACATTGGCAGAAAGAACAAAACGTCTTAATAAGCAGAAGAATAGCAATAAAAGGTTAGAACAATAGCTAAAAAAAGCCCAAAAAAAGAAGCTAAAATCAGGAGAATAGAAGCCAAAAGAAAGAAATTTTAAAAAGCAGAACCAGAACAAAAGGTAAAGTGCAGTAAAGATTTATGAAGAGTTTTTAGGATGTTGAAGACAGCTCCATTCATTTTCAATTTGGACAAAAAAAACTAAATATTTCAAAAAGTATAAACTGGAATGTCCTGAAGGAGTTGAACAGTTTGATAAATAATAACACAAAAATTGAGATTTGTGCCAAAAAAAAATGTATGGAAGAAAAAAAATATCTCAATAATAAGTGCCTGTTAAAACCCAGTTTCCTCTTTAAATTCCACATTTCTGTTTTTGATTAAAAGCCACAGTGTGTGACAACAGAAAGCCTACAGAGTGGTAGATGTTGTTAYCTGGCCTGCAGCACAGCTTTGTCCACTCTCCGACCAACGAGCCCATACAGGTTCTGTCTGCTACCTTCAAAAAGCTTCACCGTCTCAGTCCCGGGTGACGACATCCAGGAGCCTAATTATAGAGCAGATCTGACTGGCAAACGAGGAGGAAGACATGAATGCTGCAGGCCAAGTTCAACCAGACAGCTTCAGCATGAGTCGCTTTCCTTTAACAGTGACGCACGACTGCCACAGACAAGATTATAGGGGAATGCAGAAAGTTGCACAAATCAATGAAATGTTTGTGTGGTTTGTGAAACGTTACACTCTGACACACACAATGCAACATGGGGATCCATAACTGGGAGGTTACGATCTGAGTTTAAACGTAACTTCTTCAAGATGTCAATTTTTGTATAAGATGTAGAGGATTTTTTATTTATTTATTTATATTTATTTATTTTTTGCTATCAACTGAAAACTGAATGTGATTAAATTGCAAGTTATTCATCAGTTCCTCTGAGGCTGGGGCTGCTTCAGAACCACTTTTACTGGGTCAAACAATGTTTTAGTCAAACAGAACCAACAAGAATGAAACAAAAAGTGAAGAATTAGAGAAAAAA
>NW_013952547.1:990674-1000484 GCF_001266775.1 Austrofundulus limnaeus
TCCTTAACTTATACAGGAATGAAATTAAATTATATCTACTCATATTCATGTATTTAAGCGTTTTAATGGTTTGGCTGATTAATCGAAAAAATAATCGACAGATTAATCGATTATTAAAATAATCGTTAGCTGCAGCCCTACATAGAATCTGCTCCATTAAAAACTAAAACCACCCTTCTTACGTCAGTGTTTCTCGTCACCACCACAGAATAAGTAAAAACAGATAAATACCAAGGTCTCCAAAGTGTGCAGCCTCCATGTGGCTCGGCTGTTTCTTGAGGATGGCGGTGCGTCCGCGGGCGAACGAGTCCATGTTGGCCGATATGGCGTTGATGGCCACGTGGCTCGGCCCGGCAGCTTCCTGGATGGCATTGTGGTTCCTCAGTGCGTGTGATGGGGAGTGAGCGTTGACTGGAGCTGGAAGAAGAGGAAGGGTGAGCACAAGAAGCAGAAGTGTTGTCATTTACAATAAAACAAAAATAAAAAATACACAAAAGCGCTCATTTCAATGGGCTTGGCGTATGATGGTGTGACTTAGATAAAAGGCTCTTTTTAGTATTTTTGTAAAAGTTCACAGTGTGCCGAGGCCTCGGGCTGGAAGTGATTACAGAACACAGACTAATCTGTTTTCTTAACAGTAACACGTTGTAATTTTTTTTGTAATATACTGTTTTTAAGGCCAGTGACTGAACATAAACAAACCCAACTTAAATCAACCTAAACAGTAACTTGAATCTGTAAAAAAGAAAACTCTTCAAAACCACACAGATTCCAGGAGTCACAATCATTTAGACCTTTTGTTGTCTATAATTATCACTAACTCCACTTTCATAACTATCATCAGCCTCCCAGTTTTAACTTACACAGCTGTAGTAAAATGTAAGTCTCTGAACGCCAAGGCATCACTTCTCAGGACAAACGCTTCTACTAATATAATAAACTCCACAATTTCATTATTTAACAAAAATGAAGAAATTATCATTTCTTTTGATAAACTTAATAACTAGTAAAATCAAGCAATAATCTCAGACAGCTGGCCTTATTATAAGTGATGGAATTTTGTCCTGATCTTCTGTAAATACGTGGCCCATCACATCAAACCGAGGACTAACACAAAGTCATAATAGATAGTGCACTGGCAATTTGCAACTACTGCATTCTGTCAATACATAATGAAAAACCTTATCTACAGGTCGTTAAAATGAAATATGTGAAATTTAATCTTAAATGATTATTTTTAACAGTGGCAACAAAAATATGATTTCGAGCAGAGAAGCCTTTATTTTTCATCCTTTTCCATCCAAGCTGGAAAAGATTTTGTTCTTTCCAGCTGGAAAATCTTAATAATTAAAAAGTGTTTGAGGTTTATTTTTAAAATGACATCAAAAAGTGCTCATTAGATCATGGGTTATCCTGATGAGGAAGACGAATCGAGGTAAATCTCTGGAACCTCTCATGACATCAGGATGATCCTGGAATCAAAACGCAGCTTAAAAAGCAGGAATCTGAAAAAGTGCTGGGTTCATTTTGACTCAATTTCWTTTAATCCACAGTTTGATGTGATGGSTCACGTATTGTTTTAACTCCTTGATGTTTTCAGACATTTARGGCTCTGTTCAAGTCCTCCAGCACTTCACCAGTTCTGAGCCTTCTCTTTCCTCAGTCTTTCTGTTGATCTTGTTTCATGACCCAGTTTGATCCGAGCTTCAGCTTTCAGACAGGACGCTTCACATTTGACTGTAAAATCCTTTTGTCAACACAGGAGCTCATGAACAACTCGACAACTGCACAATGCCCAGGTCTTGCTGCAAATCATTGCCTCTCCACTGCCAGCATGAAGCGTCTGTACTCATACTGTATGTTAGAGCTGTGCAAAAATACATCATCACAGCATCAAAGTGAAACATTTCAGCAACATAGCTGATGTGAACTGCGAGCTGAGGGTGTAAAAGCACATGGAAATTGTTGTGAGTGTTGACAGGAAAGGGAGGAGTGAGGAAAATGTGAGTCTGTTCAAACAAAATGATCCCAAACGCACCTCTTTCTAAAACTGCAGCCCTGCAGTGTTTTACAACTGAACCTTTATGTTCAAACTAAGGACATTTTAGGAAATCTTAAGGTTTGTTTTGGKGCTGCTTTGTAAACCTAAGCTCTGCTGTTTTGTTCTTTTAAAAAACAGATTCTGGATGACCCGTCCAGACAAAGCATGTCTAACACTGAACATGCTAACTTAGACCAGATGTAGCTCACGCACAGTCTGACCTCAGGGTGAATTTGAATGTTTATTCCACCYTCTTAAATGTTTTCACTTCTGATGAACTCTAACTTCATTAAAATACCTTTATAATCAATCTTCAATTGATTAATAGATACAGTTGCTTCACAAAAATCATCAACAAACTACCAAAAGTCCTGCTTTTGTGGAGGGGCTGACTCTTACTGCTGGTCTATTATTTAAGAGTATTTGAGCAGCAGCATCTGACTGCTACTCCCTCCTAATAAAGCATCATGGTCTTAGTTTTACACACACGCACACTAGTTTTTAATAAACCAGTAACATGACAGCTATTCAACATCATAACACCCTAAATTTAAGAGTTTTTCTTGTGAAATTGTCTGCAAAAAATGTCCTTGCTTCCCCCCTATAGCTTCAGAAATCACAGAGTTTTCAGTTTAGCACCGCTTCAGCTTTCTTCATGTAAAAATAAAGACGAGCTCACCTTTATTGACTCGAGCATCTGTTACTTTCACAGGTTCCTTGCTTTTGGCTGTTGGGGAAGAAAGATAAAAGCAGGAATGTAAGTTAAGAAGAATAACATTTGAAATCACAATACAGGGTGAGTCCAGAGGACTAAAAGGTGCATGGTATGTCAGGGAAAAGGGCTGGTGTGGCAACAAAACAGTATCCAGTTACACTATGACACACAGTAGCTGTGAATTTGATCCACTAAGATGCTTCGCTGATAAAAATATATATATATTAACATGAATTATGGCTGCTGATGCAAAAACGTGAAGTTAAATGTGGAAGTTAAGCCCTTATATGTTAAAAACATCAATATGATCCTCACTGCACAACAAGCAGCACAGATTTTGACAAAATATGTCCTAAAACAGCTCCGAGTCCATTAAATATGCACTGCATAAATAAAACTATAGTTATAAATATWCAAAAATATTTCCTGCATGCCCATTTACATCCTCCTACATGTAGAGACAAGAACTTTGTTTCTCATTTCCCTTTTTTAAAAACAGCTGTGTCGGCTACTTTGTCCAYTATGACCAGTGAGGAGGAGGAAATCTTTTTTAAGGAAGAGAAATAGCACAAGTTCCTTTACTGGTTTCCTGAGGAAACAGAGCTTGCTCAATAACAACCCATGGACTGTGATGAGAAATTATCTACACCAGTAACAACAACCAGTTAAAATCAATGTGTAATAAAGCTTGCCTGCAACAAATCACGTTATTGTCTTGTTCCAATTGTTTTAGTGTGGATCCTGTGTCTACCTTATCTTCTGCAGAGTCAACACTAATTTAACACAGCTTACCAGTAAGGCTAATGTTTAGAAGCTACTAGTAAAAACACATATTACTCCATCGTTTTCTGCTTTTTAACACAATTTATCTTGGTAGAGATTTCTCGATGAGCAAATTGCATCTAACCACAATTATTTGCTTTAAAACACACTCAACATTACTCGGTAAGTAGCTATATGTATCAAGCTAACACATTTCGACAAGCTAAGCTAGCTAACAGCAGTGGTTTGATGCTGTGTGGGAAGTGTTTTATGTCCACACAAACACTTTAATGTAACTATTTGACTGGTGAATGTTTACTGGGACAGATTTACCATCACCTTGCTAACACCGGTAAATGAAACAGGCACAAAATGACAGGGAGGCTACCTGCTAAGCTAACCGTGTTTCCTGCAAAGAGCAACAGTGGGGATGTTTAACACCGCCGTGTTTTTTTTTTCTCGTTTAAACCTTCAACTTAGTCATAAATATATGTGTGGCATCTTATCAAGGACCTCTCTGTCCTCAGCTGGACCCTTCACTGCAGCCCGCAGTGGGAGCTTCTTCCTCACCTTTCCGTTTAAAAAACGACATGACGAGTTTCACACTCTGCCTGGATGTTCCCTCTGCTCGCTATCACCGGCTCTCGGACTCGCGGCTCCCTTCATTTAAATGCATCTGGGTTGTTCGGTCCCGTGCAGGAGGGAAAATAACCCTTAGAACAGTATCCCCCTCCCGAACGGTGCTGTCAAATCCAAATTTTCTACAAATCCGAACCCAGCTCGGTGGCCATGTTGTCAATAAACCACTGACTTCCGGGCTGCTGCGGCAAGAAGCATTGTGGGTAATGGTGTAGTTCCAGTGGTGGCCAGAAGGTGGCGACATTTGCCCAACAATTAGACTGTTTTATTTTGTTTGTTTGTTTGTTTGTTTGTTTGTTTGTTTGTTTGTTTGTTTGTTTGTTTGTTTGTTTGTTTGTTTGTTTGTTTGTTTGTTTGTACGAAAACAAACATTTCAGCAACAAACAAAAAAGTATCAATTGTCAATTATATTTAAGTAAAATATGTACAAATCAATGAACATATTTCCAGTATAAAAGTTATGTCTATATGTGATTCTAGATGTTTTTCAAAGCAACCTCTGTCTGACACTCGTGTTACATTAAGCCTGCTTCCTGAGATCCTGCTGAGCTGATGATCCATGAAATCATAATAAAGTAATATTCATACCAACATTGTGCAGTTTAAATATTGCAACTCCACACATTGTCAGCCACGGTACAGAAGTCCAGTTTTGTTTTTGTTCTTTTATTTTTCATTTATGTAATGACAGAGAATCCACAGCAACAACAGATATACTATAGCGTCAGACCTTATGAATCCAGTCAGACGCTCTCCTCCTCTTTTTCTCGGTCAGAGCAGTGCTTTCTCCACTCTTTATTTATATCAATTGAATCAAAAAGAGGAAAACAAAAACTAAATCCAAGTTTCATAAATGCCTCAGACACCTTTTCCTCATGTTCCTCCAACTGCCGCTCCACTTGCATCTTGTTACTATAAATTAAAACGTCTTTATCGTTTTATTTTTACCCGTTTGTGTTGCCTAACTATATAAAATATTTACAATTTACAATATTACAATACAATATTTACAAAAAATAATACAATATAATATTTACAATATAACAATATTTACAAAGCTTCTCTCCTGTGTGGATTCGCTCATGCAATTCCAGAGTTGATGAGTGAGAAAATCCCTTCTCACACATGAACTGATGAAGCTTGCGGTTGTTTGCAGTTATCCACAGAGCATGAGCAGAGTCCGAGCAGGGCCACTTTTAACTTTTTATAAAATTTGAAAAATAGTCATAATAGTACATGTCTGAACCTGTTTTTAAATTTCAGATAAGGTTTTAAGACAAAGCAGTCTGCTTTCGTCTCTGTTGTGTTCTGAGCAGCCGTTAGCTCGTTCCACCGCTCAGACTTAATTGCTTTGCACCTGTTTCTCCACACGGAGGTCGTTCTATCTACAGCAGGTAAGATAGTGACTGTGTATCACCTCTTCGTAGAGCTGCACTTCATAAAGTTTAAACTGTTCTCTTTATAACAGCAGCTTAACCTCTGAACAAAAAAATAAGAAGCCTCTGAGATAGTTACAGGGTGTGTCGGCTGTGGGGTCAAATGCAGCAACCCCCCCCCCCACACACACACACACACACACAATGTTCTGCTGCTTTAAATTGTGATGGTTTTGCTGCTATAAAGAGTCTTGATTTGTGGTTATATGGCGCCCCCTTGTGGCTGCTTATTTAATGAGACTGAACAGAAGCTTTCATCTTTTCCAGAGTAAAATTATATTTATTGAATAATTTACTTGAACAGTTTTCTTATGAATGGTGCTCACAGAAATATTGCTGACAGGAGGACTTATTTCTAAGACAATATACTTTGAGACGAGACAAAAGGTTAGAATTTACAGATATTTCACCATGATTTAACAAGTTTTATACAACACTTAGATTTGGACAAACAAACGTATCAAAATAGATGGATAGGTTATTACAAAAACAAGTTTTAGACTATTCGTTTTGTGCGTACAGAGCGAGGAAAAGGACGTACGATATRTCATRAAAATAACATCTTATTCTTCAAAACACAACCTGACAAATTCTAAAAATTTGTCGTGCAAATTAAATTTTTATTTTTCTCTGGACTTCTTAATAAGGCAACGACAGGACAGCACCACTGGAGTAGCAGGTAGGTTGTATCAAAGGCCACACAACACACCCCAGAAGATGTCACGACAACAGTTTGGGGTCAAAGGTTGCAGGTTAGGATCTTCTACGGCCTTCCTGAGAAGAAGTAGGAAACTTGAGGAGTGGGTTTGGAATGACTTCGAAGCCACCGGTGATCAGACCTGTCCTTTAATTCTATAAAAGCTCATCATTTAATGTAAATTAATTATTTTTTTAAAATAACAGTATCATAAATACTTACCACGATAATTAAACAGTCTTCAGATTAAAGACAGATTCTTTCCAAAGCCTTCAGAATTTTTTTTTTTTTTGCATAGTTAATTGATTTTCTGATAGTAAAACTCAGAAAAATAAAACAGAGTGTAAAAAAAGGATATTTAGTTGTTATGTCCAGAGAGTTTATCATTTGTTTGACTGAGCAAAGTGCAAAATCTACACARGGATAGAATATTCACAGGCGCCTGACGGAGCTCGCATCATGCCTTGCTGATGGCGTTTGCAGCCAGCGTTTCTCGCCTGGTGGTCAGAAAGGCTTGTTGTTTCTCATAATAAGCCGCCTCGTTTATAAAAGTGGGATAGACGGTGCTGGAGCCTTGGTAGTGGACCGTCTGTCCGTCAAACGTTTGGAACATTGGGTCGCCGGGGTTCAGCGGCTCCCAGTCACAGTCCTGAAACAACAAGCAACAACTGCAGCGAAGGGGGGAAAAAATCACATCAACCGAATACTCATTTCCTATTTGAGAATAACTTGGATTTAAAGGGTTTTATGCTTTTACGTTTCATATACAGRATGTACCTGCAAGTTGGGGTGGACCATGGCGATGATGTTCCCGTTGGCGTCTCTGGGGTAGTCGATRCTCTCCAAAACCCGAAAGACTTCCACTGTGCAGGAAGGAAACTCCATGCCTAAAAAACACAGAAAACAGGACCTGTGCTCCTTATAAAAATTTAAAAAATAACGACCAGATACATGCCATTCAGAAGGTTAACGAGATAGCTTAGATCTGTAATTCTGATCAGATTAATGATCTAAACAAGTCCAAACAGAGCCAAGAACAAACAAAAAAAACTGCTGTCGTTTTAAAACAAGTTTTACCTAAAAAATATCTATAATCATTTATGAGAATACTATTTTAGAAACTTTAAACCACTGTGAGTTTCATAATACACAWTTATTCTAAAAAATAAATTAATTTATCGTATTCTGGCTGAACGTATAAGTCACACCGTGAGTGCTACAAGTACCTGCAGTTGTTTCTATTACCATAAACTTTAGTCCAAAAGTTGGGGTCTGTATAAAGTGGAACTGCAATGCTTTGGTTTGAATTCCTCCTTATTGTAACTCCACAAGCCCCTCTTTCACCCKCTTCCTGAGGTGCGTGTCGGTTCGACTCATTTTGAGGCTGTCCCTTTAAATCCAAGCGAGGCACTTTACACCCCGCCCGCCTCCAGCTTCTAGACCGGTCCATTCCGGTTTGATAAAGGGGTTTACGGCTATATAGCAGCGCAGAAATGTTTTATTTACAAATTAATTAAAAGATTTCAACAAGAGAAGACTTGASCCAGAGGAGAATGAAGACCACCAAATTATAGTTATAGACCAGACTAGAATAGTCAGATTTTTTGTGAAAATTACAGATTTGAGAGTCATGATAAYGTAAATGCCATAAGGGGAAGACATGTATGGGTCATAAGGTACCATGTCAGAAACAAGTTGCTTCAAATAACCCAGTAAATCTGCAGGCGAGCTGATCTAAGCACCATGAGAATCGTGTTGCACCCGCTCGATTTATTTTCACACTTTTTATAGACTGGCATCGTTTAAAGACAACAGAAATTCACTTTGGTCTCAGCTGTGTTCAAACTTTTTGTGGTTCATTCTGGTCAGACTGATCAGCTATTTCTCCAAAATTGAGGAGAGTAGCTACAAACGCTATCCTTACCAGGTAAGATAATTATTATCAACCTTTCTACAACACTCCCATTTAAAAGATCTGAACGAAGTCACGCATTGTTTATGTAACACTTTCTTTTTGCGACTGCTGCTAAACAATCTGCAGCTGCTTCCTGCCGTTTACAAAAACACATAAAAGCTAAAGTACAGCACTTCAGAACCAATCAGGAAGTGTGGTGGAGTTTTGCTGAGTTACATAAACAGATTCTCAGATCAGTGAGCCGAACAGACACCCAGAAGAACTGTACACAAACGGCTCAGTCACGTTTCAACAACCGTCTCTGTGCCACGTGTCTTCTCCAGAAGAAGTCATTTTCAGCAGCAATGAAAGGGTCTTTAAAACTAAACGACTTGTTTCGTCACGTTGCTCGGCTTCGAAAAGCACAGGAGCATCGATTCATCCCCGCCAGCGTGGTCCCGCAACAGAAGGTTACCGCACCGTTGGCAGTCGCACTGTAACGACATGGAAAGTGACCAGCAGCTCCCAACAAGCAGGCCATTCAGCTGCAGCGGGACGGTCGGAGGAAACCAACAGACTGAGGTCAGCACAAACTGTTCGCRCGTTTAATGAGGAGGAAAGTGCAGCTTTGCATTTAAACATCCTTCTGTGCTTTCAGGAGGACAGAACCAGATGTGGATACYTTTAGACCTCCTAGGTTTAATTAAATGAGTCAGGCAGTCACCCGTGGGCATTTTATAATAAATGTTACTCAACAGAGATACCCACATGAAGTAAACAACCTAATCTGTAAAATATAACTCAGACTAGTTTGTCTTTAAAACAAATAATCAAGCTATATTTTTATAATCTTTAACTGTTTTAGGTGCAATTTAACTACAACTGGTGGCTTAATATTTAAAACCTCACCTTCATTAAACAGCTCGATGAAGTCCAGGGCGTGTTTCAGAATCACTCTCATCGCCTGAAAGATGTTACTCCTCAGAACTCCTTGAGGCTGAGGACCCACTTCCAGACCTGCAGCGAAAACATCAACAGACTAAGAGTCGTGCCAACTGACTGTGAGGATTAGGACTATTTTAAATCTAATTTCCTGGAGGCGGGGATATTTCACCCTTTTGTGAACGATTCAATCAAGAAGCAGAGATTCAGTAGATTCTTTTACTTCACGTTCACTCATTTCATTTCTCTTTTGTCCTGAACGCTGCGTTTGAAATGCTAACCCCCAGCCGAGCTCAGAGGAACATGTCTGGTGGGCAGAGACTCACCCACGGGGTGCCTGGCCACAGAGCGGGACGTGGAGTACTTCAGGTGGGGGTGTTCATTCAGCAGAACAAGACAACTGGCTGGAGCAATGGCTTTCTGGGACATAAAAGCACCAGAAAATACACATCAGACAAAAAATAAAAAATAAAAACCTGCAAAGATTATGATCAAGACATCAAGCCAGGGGTGCCCACACGTTTTCCTCAGAGAAGGCCAAAAAGGAAACTCTTGGGCCAAAAGCAATAATATAATGCATGAAATGCAAACACTTTAAATAAAGTCCTTTTTTATTATTATTTTTATTAGCTAGCAGCCAGTGCAATGGTTCACATGTTTTTTTCTTTCGTTTTTTTTTTAGTC
>NW_013952547.1:1000926-1009287 GCF_001266775.1 Austrofundulus limnaeus
TACTACTACTACTACTGCTACTACTACTACTACTACTACTGCTACTACTACTACTACTACTAATAATAATAATAATAATAAGTTATTTTCTAAATTTTAAAAGGAGGCTAATTCATCTTAACTCTCCTGTTGGTGATGAGTCAAAATGACTCATGAGGCCTGAGTGGCAAAACTGAGACCTTATTGGTCATTTTGACCTGAGCAGGAGACCTCTGTTTTTACAACATGTCAACATTTTAATGTAAAAACCGTATTAAAAAGAATGAGAATCAAAAGAAATATTAAAAGCTGCTGCCGGCGGCTTGTTAGGGTCATCACACAGTCAATAGGGCCAGCAGACGTAACGGGAAAGTAGAAATTAAACCTCAAAAACCAGCACCTGCAGCATAAAAACTACAAGCTGAATTTAAAAAAATGTGTGAATTATGAGTGGCAGAAGTGTCTGATCATCTTAAATATCTGTTTTTTGTGTGTTTATTGAACTTTCTGTAGGAGATAYCATGTTCTCGTCCAATTTTGTAAGGAAACATCTGAGCACAGAAACAATGGAAGTCTATGAGAGCTTGGTTGTGCACTTTGTGCAGTTCAAGTGAAATTGTGAAAAAATCCAACAGCAGTGACCGACACCCTGGCAAAAACACTTTATGTTTTGATGTATTAGCTGTTTATTAAGCATAACGTTTCTAGGAATAAGAAGTTGTTTTTTAAATGACAAAAACAGGAGAATGATGATTGGCTGAATATTTAGGTTAACATTAGTGCWTTTGCAATGGTTCCTAACTCAAAAATCAGTTCACAGATATTTGCCTTTAACCCAGAACAGAGTAACTTATTTAAAATCTTCCATCTCACTCAGAGACACTTAATGATCAGAAGAAAAATAAACCTCAGCCAATCAGTCAGTAACAGCAGTTTGTTGAGGCGTCTTAAACTGGWGGTTTCTGAAGTTAATCATCCATCCTCATGTTTAATCCTGAGCTGCAGTTCTTCTTTCCAAAATCCTGAACAAAACTCTGACTTTCTTCTGCAAGAAATCTGCCTAAACTAAAATCTCACTTGGTTGCAAATGAAACAAATGCCAATATTCTGCTACACTAAAATCGCAGACTTCTTAACGAGTATTTAATTCTTGTTTTAAAAATGATTTATCTGTGTTGTAAMGTGAAAATTCAATTTGATCATTAAAAGCCTTAAATATACAGTATAAACGACCTTCATGCTCATAATGAATGATGCAAACTTCTCGCCTCGTCTGTAAATCTCCACCTTCTGTGAAACACTTTGTAACCACTTACAACTGAACCAAAGTCAGAGCTGTCATTATATAAATTATTTTACCCATTAATTAGAGGGAAAACTCTCAAATTCTGCACCTCCAGCTCATATTCAGTGCATGACCTACAGTGTGAGCGTATGTTATGCAAGTCCACATAAATGTGGACACTAAAAGTGTTTTATGCTATTAAAAATGACAAAAAATGAATTAATTGCTTATAACATTAAAAAATGCTTAATAACAAAAGCTTATTGTCATTTCACCAGTTATCAACATAGTTACGCATTAAGAGTTTGAGTAACAGTTTGATTCTGTAAACTCAAAGAGCCAAATATAAATCTGTCTTCTGTGCCTCAAACATCTGAGGTGATACAGCCCCCCCACCACAAAAAAACAAAAAAAGTTTTATTTTTAGATTTTGTTCAAGGGAGGCAAACGTTTTCAACATTTACTATTCTGGCTGCCGTTTGCAGTTTCAGTGCAACCCTTTTTGTTCTTTTATCAGTGCGCACCACTCTTAAAGGTGGGCTATCACATAAWGCGCCCCCTGTTAGACTGCAGAGAGACTTTGTTCTCAGAAGCCGTCACCTTTATGTAATTCATCATCTGCAGACTGAAGCTGTCTTTGGAGCTCTCCAGGATCAGAGTGCAGCCCATGTTGGACGTGGTGTTGTGGAGGTCAAAGATCACGTCGTAAGCCTCTTGGCTTCCTTTGGGTCCAAAAATCTTGTTGATCTCCTGGGCTCTCTGCACCTCATAGGGCAGCTCATCACCTCCTGGTGCACTATGGGAACACACATGGAGGTACATTGTTAGAACATAGTTCTATCTTGTCCAATAAAATGTGGTTTGTAGAATTATATTGACGGACTTGTAAGTACAGCGGGTAAAATCAGTATTGAACACGTCACCATTTTTCTCAGTAAATATATTACTAGAGGTGCTAATGACATGAAATTTTCACCAGATGTTGGTAACAACCCAAGTGATCCATACATACAAAGAAATCAAACCATAAATGTCCAGAAATGAAGTTATTTGTAATAATGTGGAATGGCACAGGGAAAAAGTATTGAACACACTTACTGAAATTTATCTAATACTTTGTACAAAAGCCTTTGTTGTCAATGACAGCTTCAAGACGCCTCCTGTATGGAGAAACTAGTGGCATGCATTGCTCAGGTGTGATTTTGGCCCATTCTTCCACACAAACAGTCTTCAAATCTTGAAGGTTTCGTGGACCTCTTCTATGAACTCTGATCTTTAGTTCTTTCCATAGATTTTCTGTTGGATTCAGGTCAGGTGATTGGCTGGGCCATTCCAGCAGCTTTAGTTTCTTTCTCTGAAACCAACTGAGAGTTTCCTTGGCTTTGTGTTTGGGCTCATTGTCTTGCTGAAATGTCCAGCCACGTTTCATCTTCATCATCCTGGTAGATGGAAGCAGATTTTTATCAAGAATGTCTCTGTACATTTTTCCACTCATCCTTCCTTCAATTATTTGAAGTTTGCCAGTACCATATGCTGAAAAACAGCCCCACACCATGATGTTCCCACCTCCAAACTTCACTGTTGGTGTGGTGTTTTTGGGCTGATGTGCAGTGCCATTTGACCTCCAAACATGATGTGTATTCTGGCATCCAAACAGTTCAATGTTGGTCTCATCTGACCAGACTATATTCTCCCAGTATTACACAGGCTTGTTTAAATGTTGTGCAGCAAACTTTAAAGGAGCTTCAACATGCTGTTTCTTCAGCAGTGGAGTCTTGRGTGGTGAGCGTGCATACAGGCCATGGTGGTTCAGTGCATTACTTATTGTTTTCTTTGAAACAAWCGTACCTGCTAATTCCAGGTCTTTCTGAAGCTCTCCACAAGTGGTCCTTGGCTCTTGGACACCTCTTCGATAATTCTTTTCACTCCTCTGTCAGAAATCTTGCGAGGAGCACCTGGTCGTGGTCGGTTTATGGTGAAATAATGTTCTTTCCACTTCTGAATTATGGCCCCAACAGTGCTCACTGGAACCTTCAGAAGTTTAGACATTCTTCTGTAACCGATGCCATCATTATGCTTTGCAACAATAAGGTTGTGAAGGTCTTGAGAGAGCTCTTTACTTTTACCCATCACCAGATGGTTCTTGTGTGATACCTGGCCATCATTTGGGACTGAACCAACTGATATTAACTTGCACTGACAAGGGGCAGGCTTGCTTTCTAATTACTGAGAGAGTTCAGCTGGTGTCTTGGCTTTCCATGCCTTTTTACACCTCCCTTTCTTCATGTGTTCAATACTTTTTCCCTGTGCCATTCCACATTATTACAAATAACTTCATTTCTGGACATTTATGGTTTGATTTCTTTGRATGTATGGATCACTTGGGTTGTTACCAACATCTGGTGAACATTTCATGTCATTAGCACCTCTAGTAATATGTTTACTGAGAAAAATGTTGACGTGTTCAATACTTATTTTACCCGCTGTATATTGTCAGGCTAAAAACACAAAACAAGACKATCTTTCTTCTCCTTACTCCATTCCAATCATTTGTGCAAACACTCTCCAAGCTACAGCAGAATTAAATAATWAAATCACCTCAACTCACTCACATCTGCTCTTTAGACCCCGTTGTCCCGCAATTATTTCAAGCTATAAGGACCCCTAGGACAGTCTTACACAAGAGCATGCTGGGAGCATCTGTGGACTCCTGCAAACCATCTTCAGCTGAGAAACACAGGTGCTGAGTTTGAGGAAAAGCAGAGCTGTCAGCCCATCTGAGATGAGAACCAAAATATCACAAGCTGTTTTTTTTAGAAAGAGCCTTTAATCTCCTCTACACYTTGCCTGCAGTGAGACCAAACATCAGCAAAGCTGAAAGGGTTTTAAAGATCCAAGCAACATCTGCAGGCTGAGGACAGAACACTTCACTCACACAGTCTGAGCGCTCACTGGCACATTATTTTTGCATTTTTAAATTTGTGAATAATCACAAGATATGATACAGCAAAAGCATGATTAAAAAACAGTTTTTCACTTCTGCAGAGTATAAATACAACTAAAGTCTTGTTTTTTCTCTCTTCAGACTGTGTGAAATAKAAGATTGACTCATTATTCCATTGTTGCATTACTCAAATACTAGTACTGATGCATTGTTTATTTGTAAAACCGGATTTTTGGACTTCCTGAGTGAAAGACCACGGTCATCTGGTGAAGACTTTCAGTCATCCAGGTCATGATCAATCCCAAAAAAAAAAAAGAAAAAAAAAAAGACCACAGTCAGTTCAGAGTGACAATAACGGTTTCAGCAGCATCACGCTGAGTACAGGGGACCCTCAGGGATGTGTGTTCAGTGCCCTTTGATTCCCTATGACTTTCTTGGTTCTGTTTGATTTTTTTGAAATGAAGGTGTGTCTCCGTCACAGTGTTATCCCAGTGATTGTGAGTGGATCTTTAGTGGGCGACTTCGACTGCTGTAGTGTTATTGGTCGATAAGCTGACTTTTTTATTATTACTTTTATTTTTTGGTCATGGCTCTGTTTATAAATTTGTGTGTAACCATGGGTGGACAGTTTGTCCAAAACCTCCCAGCATTCTCATTTCTGACTGCTCCATCAAGCTCAAGCTGTTTGTACTCGTCTTCAAAATAAAAGGTTGTCAGCTCTGTCCAAGAGGAGTTTGCAAGTTGGCTCAGTCAATCCACAGGCAGCAGTCTGCACAATACTTGGCTTGACTCACCAMGAACCACGGCTGGTGTGCCGTGCAGAAACTGGAAATGGAGACACATTTCTCAAATGCTGAAMTGATGAYAACTGCTTAAAGGCACACTTGTGGAGAAGGGGCTTAAGTTCTTAGGTGTGGACATAAACAGCTGACCTCTCCAGGACCATTAACTCATCACTGGTCAAGAACTGAGAAGAGCCAGAGCCCCAATCGCCATGAGGCACAAAGATCATCCTGTCCAGCTGCAAAACTGAGTAGGTGAGAGAACTATGAGGCAGCTGGGAAGATCACTTATGCTTCACTCCATTCATATTGGACACCAACAAGCATTGCAGGAGACCCA
Organism: Austrofundulus limnaeus; assembly: GCF_001266775.1. NCBI lineage: Eukaryota > Metazoa > Chordata > Actinopteri > Cyprinodontiformes > Rivulidae > Austrofundulus > Austrofundulus limnaeus. The sequence continues at coordinate 1,006,257 of NW_013952547.1, forward strand.
ACACCACTCTACATTATTCTCAGCAGTGGTTAGCACTGATACCTCACAGCAAAAAGGTCCTGGATTCAATCCCTGGTTTGGARCTGGGYTCCTTCTGTGTGGAGTTTACATGTTCTCCTRGTGCATGCATGGGTTTTCTCCAGGTATTCTGGTTTCCCTCACATCCCAAAAACATGTACAATAGGTTGCCTTCAGGCCCAGGCCTCCCTTGAAAAAGCGARCTGGACTCCGTTTGTARGAATGCATTTGCATTCTAGATCATGTAGATGGAAATGATTCAACATTAATTTGATTTAAAATGAAGCTGATCAGACTAGATGGGYCAGATGATTTGGGACCTCACATAACCATATCTCGTGCCTCGTGCATATCATGAGCCATCGTTTTTTTTTTTCTTTTTTCTTTTTTTTTTCGTGAGACGTCTTTTGTCAACAAAACCAAGAAGTGATTGTGCAGCTCGGTCACGTTTTCCCTGCCGGCTGTGGGTTGTGAGCTGCAGACCGGACCGGGAGGCGGGGACACGGGGCTCTGCTCTCATTGGCTACTGGACCTAAAACACTAACCTGCCATTCGAGCGCACAGATGGGAAAACACGTGACGTAAAACCGAAGAGCGCAAGTTCATTTTAGAGGACGCACACAGCCTGTCCTTTAATGGGTTAAATGTTTACATGTCATGTTGCGTTCAGGGTACCAAGCTGTTATTTACATACAGTGCCGCACACAAACACAGGGCAGTTTTTGTTCCTCTGCTTTARATCCAGAACATAAAGTTGTTTTGACAGCAGCTCCCTCTCTCTGTTCCGCTGAGTCCATTTACCTGAGGTTCTCCGGGGTGAAGGCTCGGTTCAGGTCCGTGTCCACGTACCGGACGCATTTCTCCACAGCCCACGGGTTGGCGAGGAACGGTCTGGTTTCGACACCCTTCCTCTGTATCTCGGCGCCGTTCTTCGTCCACAGGTTGACGAGCGCGACGCCTGACATCTCGTTCCCGTGCGTGCCGCCGAAGATAGCGACTCTCCTGGCCGCGGTGACACGCGCCGTGTTGTTGTTGTTGTTGTTATTGTGGGTGGACATGGCGCGTGACGGGGGCGGTGTGGGGGTCTGCAAGCTTTTCTGAAAGACTCTGACTGGAAAGTTTCCAGCGGGAGCTCGGCTGTCAGCCTTTTAAATACCAGCTGAGGCTGCGTCACGACGTCACCGCTCAGCTGGGCTGTTCTAGGCGACACATTGTATGGCAAGCCGTGGTGCCATATAATGAAACCATACTTTTAAATGGTTGCTGGCCAAAACAAATAGATTACAGGGCGCCAAACGTGAAATAAAATGTCACTAACATGTATTCATTATTTATCTCACAACATTTAGCAACATTTAATTCACTGTTTCAACATTTTACACATTTTCAACAAATGTTCAATTGTATGTGTACATATTAAATCCTAAATCTAAATGTGTAAATCTGAATGCAAACATTAAATCTCAGCTAAAATATAAAGCTAACATTTACTAATTTTTGGAATGGCAATGTTCATGCAGGTTTCAGTAAGTTAAATTTAAGACATTTTAAGACCACTAGTAATGAGACCAAATCAATGCATTGACGGAAATATTCAAGTGGTCCCAGAAATGTTATAATAGAAAGCTTTTATTGCTATCAATTTCATTATTAAAGAATATTTAATTTTAATACAAGAACACTAAATGTTTGAATGAAATGGTCATATCTGACTGCTGTGAAACGCTTTCAACCGAGTGCAAAAAAATCACTGAAATCAAGTCAAGTCTCATTGAAAATACAGTTTCCCGTGTTTGAACAACAAGCAGTAGACATGACTGAACTTCTGTTTTTTTATTTTTATTTTTATTTTTATTTTTTTTTGAGCAGGTAAGCTTATCATCTCACCTATTTCTTCCAGGTCTTGCTCTGTCCCTTTCATCTCTCTGTCTCTTTTCCCCTCTTGTTGACTTTGTTCACCCTCTCTGTTCTTACATTTTGTACTGAATGACAACAAAGTAATCTTCAAATAAATAAATTGTACACAATTTCCATTCATAAATATCACAAAAATAATTCTAAATGAGTTATGGACTTCATTGCCACTTAAAATTGCCCATTGCAGAAAAAAATCACTAAGCACAATATTTTGCATTGTAAATTGATAATTCATGTCTGCCCCAAAAAAGCTGGTTAAAAACAATCTATAATGTTCTTTATTGTTCTTTTTTTTAACCTGTTGGTTCACCTTGCTGTCTTTCCTGGGTTCCCACGTGCTCCTCTCCTTGAGCTGTCAACCAAACATTTATATCAAGAATTTTGTCATCAAAATTATATTTATTTTATTTTTTAATACTGAGTTGCTACTAGGCTGCTATGGGGTTGTTTTATTTCCCCCACACCTGAATGTGGCTGGGAGCCAGTTTTCATTAAAAAAATACACAATATCCATCTATGAAAATGTAGACACTATGAGTCAGGGTTTGGCAGTTTGCCTTTAAAAAAAACATAGCATAAGTGGGGTAAAATAAAAAAAAAAATCAGTTGTAGGTCTCAGTAGCTTAAGCAGGCTAACTAACTTTATCTATCTAGCCACTAAGAAATGTAGTGTAGCCTTAGCTTGTGGTGTATAGCAGTGGTTCCCAAACTTTTCAGCTTTTGACCCACAAAATAACAGTAGCAGAAACTCGTGCCCCCATCTATTTTTGGATGATAAACATTTGTATCAGTTCAACTAAACATGGGCATAGTAACAATATTTTTTGTATAGTTATCCATTTTAAATACACTAACTCCTTTGTAACAATAAGGCAAAAATATAATRAATACCGAAAAAATTTTCAGGACCCCACCTTGATATTTTGGGACCCCACTGTGGGTCCCGACCCCAGCTTTGGGAAACACTGGTGTATTGTGGTGAAAGAAACATGTTGTTGAGACTGTGAACACTAGAGGGCGCAACAGTTGCATTTAAATTGTCATAAACTGCATGAATACAGCCGTACCAGATTAACAGAAAGCATAAAGCTACAAC
>NW_013952547.1:1009415-1035266 GCF_001266775.1 Austrofundulus limnaeus
ATAAAATACCTCAATCTCAACATGTAATGGTATATTCACTCAACACAATGGCACTGCTGCCTAGCCTTCATAAAATGATAAATAAGACAATATGACAAAAGGTTATACGCTACTTAAAAACAAAGTACAAGTTCATCCAGCAGAATAAATTCTCATTTAAGATGAATATCTGTCCCTCATTATTTTCACTTCACACGCTTCTTGTCTCATTTACAGTTTTCTGTCTGACTCCTTCAGTTTTTTCCACGAGGAACTTGCAGATGTCCAAACTGAACCTGACAGTCCACAAATCATGATAACAAATTAGAAAAACAACTCAAAACTAGATGTGAAAACACAATCTGAAGGTCACTAATCAGTTCTGAAACGAGATTCACACACACACAGGACAGGACAGCTCCCTGGTGAAGGCGACAAGAAGCTGAAGCGTCCCTGAAACTGGTGATCCAAGAAACGCGGTGCCTTTAAATACCCGACGCAACACTTTTCCCAGCCGTTCTTGAACGCAGCACGATTACAGGAAGTCTTGAAACTTTTTTTCAACATTGTGGCAAAGTTGTTGGCCGCATACATCTGTTTGTCTGCCATGCGTAAGAGGATGATGATGGTGTGAACAGGGTGAAGTTAATCACGACAGCCCAGTTCTTCTTTATTAAATAAAAGCAGAGAGGAAGGTGGGTGTTCGCGTCAGACAGCTGACAGACCAGATCAGAGAACATTTCTGCCGCCGGCCCCGAGAATTAACATCAATATGTGGGAACAAGACGAGTTCGCCAAGCACTGGAGGAACGAGTTTCCCGACGGAGATGTGCCCCAAATGGACCTGAACTCCGTGGAGGACATCGAGGGTGAGCTGGAGAAATGTAAATCCAACCTGKGGAGGCTCCAGAAGGCTCTGGCGGAGGAGAAATTCAAGGTGATTTACCTGCAGACCACCGTGGCTCGGCAGAAGAGAAGCGACCCGGAAAGGCTCGAAGGCGAAGACGCAAACTTGGACGCATCGTTTGTCTCCTTCAGGACGGGCGAGGTTAGAAAACCGCAGCGGAGGGACGATGAAGGCGGCGGGGAGAGGACCAAGGTGGTGTCCGACACGGCGGGCTGGTTGAAGCCCCACGCGGCAGGAAACGCCTTCAGCCGAGAACGGGGCCGCAGGACAGGTAAGCCCGTCCCCATCCCTGTCCCGCCGCCGAACTCCGGTTTTGGGCGAGGGGACGCGACGACCAAGGCCCCCGCCGTCGCCGTGCCCCGGCTGGAGGACAACGACAGCGACAGAGACTACGAGGACGCGGAGCTGAACGACAATTTCGTCCGGAATAACTTGTTGACGCCGAAGACCGCGGGCAGGGACGCGCACAGGACGCCCACCTTCGGCCGGGGGCCTTTCCGTCACAGCAGGGACCTGGACTCCGGAGACGACGGGAGACTGTCCCCGTCCTTCCCGCAGGTTTACCGGCGCAGACCGTCTCTGGGCTCCGGGTGCAGCACACCGGAGAGGAGGAGTGATGGCTACCTGAGCTCCGACCATGAAGACTCCTCTTCAGGTAAACACACCTGCTGTTGACAAGTACATCAACTTTTAACATAATTAGTATTTCTGTTTGTAACTAAAGCTGTCTGAAGCTGCATTGTCTCATCCTTGTCCCCAGTGGTGGGCACAGTTCCCCTACCAGAGGTGTCTTGGGGGTCCTAAAAAAGTTGACTAAATTGTTAACTAGATTTTTATTTTAAAAAAATGCATGGAGAACAATGCATTAATAAAACAAACATAACAAACTTAATAAAAATATATATTCCCATGGCATTTAGGGGCTGGATTGACAATAAATTATCTTTTGGGGTTTATGAGGGGGTCCCTGGAATTTCTTTCNTGGATTGACAATAAATTATCTTTTGGGGTTTATGAGGGGGTCCCTGGAATTTCTTTCACCCTTGTAAGGGGTCCCCAGACCCAAATGGCTTGAGAACCCCTGCCCTAAAGCACTAATAGGGGAACTCATTTCCTGATTAGTGCTTTAGTGCTAGTGGAACTAATTTTTAGATMAGTGCTGCCCACCACTGCTTGTCCCCAGGGTAATTGGCTGTCTCTGACAGCGCTCCTAATAAGACAGACTTAAACCTCAGTGTGGAAAAGTGTTATTGAAAAATATATCCTGATCTGTGACAAGTGTCTGTAGGTGTGTGACAAAAATCCAAAAAGTTCCCAAATGACAAWAAAMCCCATTTTATTGGATGTAGCTAAAATTAAAWTGCAAATAAAACAAACTTTGTTGAAATTGGTTGAGAAATAAAGAAGTTGATGCAATCTGGTGTGATGAATGTTGATCACTGGAATCTAAAACATGTCGTCAACTCACCTGTCCCTGTGATCTGTTGTCACATACCTGTAGAGCCCTCTCACTTCCATCGGCACGTGCTCAGATACAGTGGAAGTCAATGAGAGTTTGGGTGTGTGCCTCTGCACACTTCAAGGTTTTGAGAGTAAACCATTATGAAACCATGGAAGAGGTTCAAAGTTTAAGACTCTTTGGAAAGTTTGATCGACGTCATCTGTTTGAATTTTACTGATGTTGTCACTGTCAGCAATGACTGAGCTGTTGAGCTACAAATAGGCTTACTTCTTTGACCAAAATTTTGTTCTTTGTGTGTGAAATTTACAACTTTTTTATTTGTAAAGGAAACTTATTTCGTTGTATACAAAGTGAAACTGGCAAGAGAAACAGAATAATAGCAGCAAAACACTTAAAGCACCCTTAATAAACTAGTTGATTATATCTTAATGGCATTCTGAACATATTAAAATATTTTATAAGATCAGGTGTGTTCCTTATGCAATTTTCTAAATCTAACTGCTGATCCATTCACGTCCCAAATCAAAGGTTTGTTTTTGATATCATTTTTTATCTTTAGAAACCAGGTTGTCCAATTAAAACTGGTAACAATATGATTGAWCTGAAACAGAAAACCAGAAGTCTACCTCATACCTGCCAACATCTGCTGACATCATGAGCTGTGGAATGAAGCAGTTCTAGGGCAGGGGAGGGGCGTCCAATGGTATAACACCCCTGGAAAAATTTCTAAACAGATCTACTCAGAACTCTGCTTTTTTACAGCCYTTTGAGGAGCATTTTAATGTTTTCGTGGGGATTAAYCCAACATAAAAGCAGTATTTTATTAAGGTGGAACACAGAAAGCCAAACTTTAACCTGAACTTTATCTGCACTGTATAAAAGTCAGAAAGGTACTGAACTTTAAATGTGGGAACTGACTTGACATTATGATTAAGGTCATAAAGCAGTTTAACCATGCTCATTCTAAATGTAATAATTTCATTTTAAAACACTGTTAATTTGTAGTTTTATTAACAAAACAAACCACCATTTTGAATTTGGCGTACTCATCGACCTTCTAGTACCAGAATTCATTCCCTGCAGCAGAGTACACAGCCTATATTAACTATTTTACACAACTTACTTCCATACTAGAACCAAACGTCACAATAAAAAATAGAGACCTAACTTTAGTCTGGTTTGGACCACACAGCCTCAGTGCCCCTGTGTGTCTTCACAGGCCTGAAAGTAACACTTACTGCCAGAGTCTCTCTGCAGCAGCACAAACATTTCTCAGGTGTGGGTAAACAGGAAAAGTAAGCAAATGATGCACTGCAGACACAGTCATTTCCTCTGTTAGACCCTCCCCCCACCCTTTCCGTTTCAGGTTGTGTTCTTAGTAATTTAGTTTTGCAGTTTACCTTAGAGCTCACCCAGAGTTCACTCTGAGTGATCATCTCATTTGTTTCAGTATAGAGCAGGAGCTTTGAAGCTGTTCCACTGGTTGATGCTGCGTTTTCTTATTTGTTTAGGTGTTCTTAACTGGCTTAAAGGCTTTAGAAGTTGTGGTATGAATTTTTAAAGGAGCTTCAAAGAAGCTGTATTGTTGCAGTCTGGTGATTTCAGTTTGATTATTATTTTTGATCTATAGTTTGAATGAAAGCCTTCTACCCTCTTGTTACAAAGACAGGTGGGTGCTGGATGATGTAATATCCGGTCATTGTGGTGGTATTAAATACCAAAAAGGTAGACGCAGAGACCTTTCAATGCAACTATGTCAAAACCACAGAATCAACAGCATGATTGGTCTCATTCTGTCTGGTTATAAGACAACATGTACATAAACACTGCCTGGCCAAAAAAAAGTTGCCACACACACAAAAAAATAAAATAAAATAAAGTCACACACTAGTATTTTATTGGACCGCCTTTAGCTTTGATTACGGCACGCATTTGCTGTGGCATTGTTTGGATAAGCTTCCTAGACCGGACCAACTACAGCAACCCCAGATCATAYCACAGCCTGGCACAGGAGGGACTACTCCAATTATCTCCTTAGATGTTTTCTCTGCTTGYTGCTAATGATTTGACCCTTCTCAAACAGACTGACATCTTTTCCACGACCACAGGATGTGTCTTTCCACGTGGTTGTTTAAGACAGGAGAAGCAACTCATTGCACCAGTTGGGGTTAAATAACTTGTTGCCAGCTGAAAGATAATCACCCAAAAGGAGGCTTGTACTTGTTTGCTTAGTTATATCGAGGTATTGACTTTTTATTTTTATTTTTGGCCAGGCAGTGTAATTGGGGTATTGGGATAGGTTAGAGGTCTGTGATCAAGAGGTTGCAGGTTCACATAGGATGTGCCTCTACCCTTATTGTTGCCCCACTGTGGACTCTTCTCACGGCTCCGTGCTGCTCCCTGGGTGTCTATGATAGCAGCCCTTTGCTCCAAAATAAACACTATTATTGCTGTCATCAGAATGTTTTTGCATTTGTTCATTTAAAAGAAAACTCGAGATGAATTAGAATACATTGAAATGTCACCTGTCCCTTTCTTAAGACTTGTTTTCTGTGTAAAGAGCCTCACACAACTTCTTAAGGTCTGGTTGTACTCGACAAGACCCAACACATCGGCTCTCCCTGACGTGATTGTGAGACGGTCTCTTGCACATGGACAATTGAAACTGTTGGGTGTTGGAAGACACTGTAAAAAATGACTCAAAGTGCTAAAAAGATCACGCAAGATCGTTAATTTTAAATGTTGACACGTAGGCAGGAGAAATTCTGCTTTTCATGCACTGTTTATTTTAAAAATAGGAATAAATCTTTGTGTTGATAATCTAATGAGGCTTGACACCAMGTCCAAGATGACCACAGACCAGAGTACAAATGGGTGATGTTGGACAAATGAAGGTTTTATACCATTTGAGACTGATTCAGTGCAGCTTAAACCTTTTCTCCCACAACCACAAAGTAAACTGATTTTATAAACAAGAAATAATATGAGAATTAATCCCAACCGTTGCCTTTGTGTGGATGCCACAGCATTATTTAGAGACTTCCTTAAAAARGGGATTGACTGAGATTGTGTGCAACCTCATGAGTCAACCGACTGACTAAAGGATAGATTGAGGAAGGCTTTCAGAGCAGACTGAACTTGTTCTGTGACACATAAGCTCTTCTATCTTTTTTTAACCCTAGAGGATTATTGTTGGCTTTCATTTTTATTGATTTTACTAATGACTTTTGCGAGGTATTAAAGTCAGTTAAAGTCCGGAAAGAGGGGATTTTGGGAACTGTTGTGTACAATTTGTAAAAAAAAAATCAACAATGTGAAGACTTCTAACACCAAATCACTCATCTGTTGGTATTTTATAAAGAAAAAGTTTTGTTGAATCCTTCTTATGATTCAYTTGTACAGTGAGTGTTGTTAAAATAAAGGTAAAGCCATAATATTATCCACCACTTTCTCTAATTTCCTACAGGGGCTGTATTTAGCCAGAAACGTGTGTCAGTAAGAAAAAGCAATTACTGTTAATCTCCTAATCTGTTCCATCATTGCTATTCCACAGGATATTGATGTTTACCTCTGAGAGCGGGAARAACCAGTGGAAAGAATGAGTTACGACCAGAAACAATGGAGGGTGTGTGGATCTGTTGGATGAATCAGATGTGTTCTCAGGGTCTCYTTTGTTGATGTGGTCCCAGTCAGTCTTTTTTTTGGCTCCTCAGTGTTGCTGGTTCTGATATCCAGGGTCAGCTTTTGTGCAACATCTGTTGCGCTGACCTTCCTGTCAGCCTCTGATTCACAGCACTGTTCACCTGAACCGATAATCCAACATTAATAAGATTAAAGAGATGCACCGATTCTGGTTTTTTTAGACTCGACACCACCTTCTGATTCTTGAACAGATCGAGCAGAATACTAAATGTATATTTAAAACGTTTCAGATAAACGAGAAATTGTGAAGTGTCCACCTCGACACTGAAACGCCACACAATGTTAATGATCATTTGGCTGCAGAAACACAAGCTTTTTCTTTTTCTTGTAAAGTATATGGTAGCCAGAAACATACTTAGTTTTCAGATAATAAATAATTCAGTTTTACTTGCCGACTGTAATCAGGCTGGTGTTTAGTGAAACAAATAGGTTAGAGTTTGAAACATGTCATACTTTAGATTAGTGGTTCACAAAGTTGGGATTTGGACCCTACTGTGGGTCAATAAACACCAGGTTTTGGGTCCTAAGATTATCTTCAAAAGTCAAATAAAATAAAATAAAAATCTACTTGTGTTGTTTGTTTTTGTAGGATATATGGAGTTGCAGGTTTTTTTTTAAATGTTGGAAACCCCTTGATGAAGATAATCGTCACGTAGTCGTGACTGACTGCAGACCACCTGGTGAATGAAATCGTATATAATTAACACAATAATTATCTCACTGTAACAGCAGTCTCTGTGTCTAACTCTGTTTCTGGATTTGATCATTTTAATTATTTTAGGAATTCTGACATTTTTTCCTATTTTATAACAAAGTGTCAAACAGAATGTTTTTCATATTGAATCCCTTCTCACTGTAAACCTAAATTAATGAACTGATTTCATATTTGTAAGTTATTTCAATAACCGAATGGAAGTGTTGATGTGCTTCTTGTTCCTCTTATCTTTGACATATTTCTCTGTTCAGCTTTTTAAAAAACTGAAATTAGCTCCCTGTTCCTGTCTCTCTCCCCTCTTGCTCTAAAACGGTTCAGATTTTAGGAAATGATGTATTTAAATTGAATATGCTGTGGCTTTGATAAATGCGAGGCCTGTAAAGTCTTTAAAAACCATGGTAGCTTCAGGGTGGGATAAGTCTAAACTAATTAGAGATGTTTTCATTCTGGATTGTGATCAAATCGTTTTGGATTTAAAGTCTTAGAACTAAATCGTGTAATTTTATAAAACTACAGATGAATTAAAATGTTTGGTTTTAGTACCAGTTTAACAAACAAATAACTCATTATCATTTACACCTTAAGTGCAGTACAGTGTTTCACACCTTCAAATGTGGTGCAGTGGTAGGGCAGCCGACTTTAGGATCAGAAAGTCACAGGTTTGAATACCCAACATGCCCACATGTGGTGATGTTGATTAAGACACTGACAGTGTAACAATACATCGATCCACMTCGATATTTTGATTAAATGATATGATTCAGTTACATCAAGAAAAATGAAAACATTGATCCTTATCCTATGCCTGATGTGTATATCATGACAGACTTTGTGACATTGAGAAGCATCATATCCATCCATCCATCCATCCATCCATCCATCCATCCATCCATCCATCCATCCATCCATTTTATCCATCCATTTTATCCAAAGTCAGATCGCAGGGGCAGCATCTTGAGCAGGGAAGCCCAGACCTCTCTTACTCCAGCCACCTCTTCCAGCTCTTCTGGGAGGACTCCAAAGCYTTCCCAGGCCAGCCGAGAAACATAGTCTCTCCAGTATGTCCTGGGTCTTCRTCTGGGTCTCCTCCCAGTTGGACGTGCCTGAAGCACCTCCCTAGGGAGGCGTCCAGGAGGCATCCTTACTAGATGCCCAAACCACCTCAGCTGGCTCCTCTCAATGTGGAGGAGCAGCGGCTCTAATCTGAGTCTCTCTAGGATGACTGAGCTTCTCACCCTATCTCTAAGGGAGAGTCCAGACACCCTGCAGAGAAAACTCATTTTGACCGCTTGTATCCGCAATCTTGTTCTTTRGGTCACTACCCAAAGTTTGTGACCACAGGTGAGGGTAGGAACATAGACTGARMGMTAAAKAGAGAGCTTTGCCTTACAGTTCAGCTCCCTCTTCACCACAACAGACACAATCGTATCATCATCCAAACAAATCTATACAATATTGTATGGTGATTTACATCCCTACAGATTACCTAATCCCTATATGCTCCTGGTTGCTCACATCTGGTGTGTGGTAGCAGCTTAGAGTCATTCTCAGCACCAGCTCAGAGCGCTAACAGATAACTTAAGCATGCAAGTCGTGTAATGACTCAAGAAATGTTAGTTTTAAGTTYCGTGCGATGCATTTGTTCGATGGTCAACGGCAACGCTACTAATGACATCGTTCATTACATACATCATCTACTGCTCTCACAAATGATCGTACAATTGTCATGGACGTTACAGAGATTCATTGTTAAAATCATAAAAGAAAAATACTTTCCTAGAGTGAAACTTTGACACATTTCACTTCAGGAAGTACAGGAGAGTTCACTTGAAATGTTGGCCGGAGGGTCGAGGTCTTCGACAGACTTGGAAAGCAAAAATATGTACAGTAGGTTGCCTTTAGGTCCAGGCCGCCCGTGCAAAAGAGATCTATAATCTCAATGGGATTTGTCTGGTAAAATAAATAAATAAAAGAAAGCGAGTGGAATTGTTAAAAGGTTGGTGGGATTTTATGTTTTCTTGAATTTCTTTAAGCTTAAGCTAAAATGTGTCTGAAATTAGAACTGCTACCAGAGTTTGTACGCACACAGGTGTTGAGTGGACTAGTGTTCTAAAAATAACCTGAGTGGATATTGCCATTCACGATCATTAAAATGTAAAAAAGCTAACCTTTTATGTGATAAATTTCWTTCCCCTAACTCCCTGACTGAACGCTCTTAACTATATTTAAGCTGCAGCTACCATCTCAACTCTCAAATGATAAATTTGGACACGCTGATAGATGAAGTAATGTTTTTTTGGCTGGAATGAATCACAACAACTCTTTTACTATAGGTGCAATTTAACCACTTCTTACACTAATGAGAAGCAGGTATTCAGCAGGCTGAAACACGCAGACAGATGATTTCATATAACAGCACCACATTTGTTGGTCGTACACGAGTTAACTGGAAGTGTGATGTTAAAACMGTAAACGTTTCATTGTTCATTGTCTGTGGACAACCAGGAAGGACTTTGATGACTCTTCAGTTGATGTAATGTTCAGTTTTATGGGATTCTGAAGCGTCTTTGTTGCTCACGTCTAAATTAATCGATAAAATTGAACATATGAGCAATTTAAGAATGAATGAGATGGAGTTGTGACCTTTTATTACCATGTATGTCAGAGAGAGTTCTATTATTCATAGAGCAGAATAATGGATTGGATTGAAACTAATATATATTTTTTTAAAACTCCAGTGAGGTACTGCTGTGATACGGCAAGGTGAGAATTTTTCTCTGAGGAATCCAGGGGAATGAGAGTGTTTTTGTCACTCCCTCCTTTTTTTTATATCTCTTGAGAGTGGCTGGTAAATATAACACATGTTCCCTTCTCCCTCTGGCTTTGCTGTTTTTTGGCTTCGATAAGCGGGACGTGTTCCGGCTCGTCCTGAACAGCGTGTGCAGCGGGGGGAATCCACCAGCCTGTCGTTTCCTGGTTAACGCTCTGTGGAGGACATGGCAGCTCAGATCGTTTGCTTTGTTTTTGGTTTTCTCAGGAACTTTCCAGTGTTTTACCTCATTTATTGTTTGTTTTTTATCATGGGAGGAAATGGACCGTTTTGTGGTTTGTTTCAAAGTTCACCTCAGTTTTTTTTTATTGAAGCCAAGCCGCTGAAGAAATCAGGTGTAGCTGCTCCTGTGTTGCATCACAGTTTTTTTTTTTTCATTTTCACATTTAATGTGGGACTTTAACGTACAGTGTCACTAATCATTTTATTACATTTAAACATAACTAGTTCATCAAATTTGACATTAATCCCATAGGCAGTAAAGTCGTTCTCAAAACGTCAGTGAACCTGACTAAATTTATTATTTTTTCCAAACTTCTGCCATTAAAAAAGCACAAGTGAGTCTCAAATACCTAACTGAAATGAGTTGGATCAAGTTTCAGATTTGTTAATAATAAATTAATGAATTATTGTAATATTTCCTTTCCAACTGATTAGGTGGTTTATTTTCTTTGATTGTAACCATTTGTAAGCACTTTTAGCCAGACAGTAGTTCTTCTTGACACTAGTTTCTGGGAGTTTTGATCAAAATTTTATATCAGGGTATTTTTAGCAATTATAACAGTATAATAGTATTTTTCTTTTCATGCATCCCTGTGTGTGTTCAACACATTTTTCTACAGACTGAGAGGGAAATTACTGCAGTAAAGTGGTTGGGCATATTACACTGTCATGTCCATATATTACAGACCTTCTAGAAGGGATACAGTTTTTAGGACAGTGTCACTAAGGGCTTYCTTTCCTTTGTGCTCCTGGTACCACGCAGGGATCGCTATTTGGCCAAAATATCTGCGACTTTGCATTAAGGCTGCCTAAACACTTACTGGTACAAGCTCCTCCCTGGAGCTCAGTCAGCCGAGCTCCCGCTCCAGAGCACCCGTCCTTCGAAGCATTGTTGTAAAGATGTCCTGAAGTGGGAGTGTCTGAAACGGTAGGAGATTCTTGAAGAGACAGAGGCCAATTTCAAGGTGTTTAAATAGACTATGATGACTTTTTCATAACAACTGAAGGTAACACATTTACTTGATTGTTTATTTATTTATTTACCTTTATTTAACRAGGCAAGTCCCGTTGAGATCTCGGATCTCTTTTTCAAGGGAGGCCTGGGCCTGAAGGCAACCAGGGATTGAACCCAAGACCTTCTTATTGTGAGGCGTCGGTGCTAACCACTGAGCTGCCTGTGGTGTAGAACTAAAGCAACTGCCTGAAAAATACATAACATCCCCCTTTAAGTTATGCTGCCATCTTTTTAACAATGAASCTGCACATATCTTTTTTGTGCGTGTTACAAGTGTGTTTTTTAACAGTGCTTGAGAGATACTTATCTTTTATTATGCTGGGCCTTGAGTACATGTTTCCTTCTTGTGCAGACGTGAACTGTTTTCCCYTCTAAGGCGATGCATCGGTGTGAATCTTAGTTTCTGTTTCCATCGCACTCTAACTGTACTTTACCTCTTTTTGTCCAGTTCTCTGTGAATTTGCTCATCTTCCTTGTTTTCGTCGTGCTCCCGGTCGCTGGAAAATTCACCGACAACACTTCTCTGAAAAAATGTAGCCAATGTTTACATAGAATTTTCACAACAAAATGAAAGTTTTAGCTTTTTTTGACACAAAACTGCCCGCTTCCACCTGCGGAAGAAACCGGTTCAAAAAAAGCTGTAATGCATCTGTTTAGTGCAGCGACTTATGGTGTAGTGGTTTAGTCCCTAGATAACACTTTGCTTTACTTTCCTCTTACATTGCAGGATCTGCAATGTGACTATTGTGCACACGTACACTGTGATGGCAATGTGCAAATGATTTATCTTGCGTCTCTACTTGGTATCACATCATGGGTATCCAGCATTTTGACCACAGCTCTGAAACATTTTTCCACAGTGTGTAATGGGACCATGTTGGCAACAGCAGAATACTATCGTTTGATTAACATCRMAACTTTTAAAGCCGAAGTATTTCCACACAGCAGAAACTGCCCATTTGCGGGCACAGGTTTTTCTTGGGCATCACCCTCAACCATTAGGTCTGTTGATGTCAGCCTGCCTCAGGGCAGCTGTGGCTACAATGTAGCTTAACACCCGTCAGTGTGTGAATGTAAGTGTAAAGAGCCTTGGAGTCCAGCAGGACTTGAAAAAGTACAACATAAGTTAAGTCTATTTACCATTTGGGTCTGCCGCAGCTTCTTTTTCCATCTTTTCTGTCTGCCATGCTCAACACTTTAAACAACATGAGCTTGCCTTGTGTTGCTCTGTTTCCTGCGTATGTGTCCAGCGGTGCAACAAGCAAAAATTTCCCCATGAAACCGTTTATTGGTGGGTGCGACATTCTGAATGTTTCAGGCCTTTTAAACTGGTCTGCCGGTAAACTGAACACTCAKATAAAAACCAGAATACTGCCCTTTAATGAAACACTGTTAACATTTGAATTTAACAATAGCTTTTAGCAACGTGGTCACCTAAACTTATACATTTTATTAAAAATAGTAGATCTAACACAGATGTTGGGTAATCTCCTTAGCATTGTGAGTTTGTGTTGGYGATCACTCTCAAACATAACGTCAAGTTTTAAGTGTTACAGCCAGTTTTGTTTTGTTATGATCGATTGGCTTTAAAGTGCCTGTGACATCAAATTTTTGTAATAAATATGAACATATTTTTGGAAAGACAACATTGATAACATAATTGTAAAAAGATTTCATGCCGCTGACATGAACAGTTGTCGAGATATTTGCATGTAAAGTAACAGGAAGTGATGTCAAAGGGMAACGTCTGAATGTGAACAGACCGTTGCTAAAATGGCTAACAACACAGACTGTATAGATGAATCTGATGTTTCTTTAGATTATTTTAATCACTATCATAGTGAGATGAGAAAGAGGTTATTGTTTAAACAAAAACAGATTAACGGGATGTACCAGAGTTCCTCTTTGATGTCACTTCCTGTTTAATTTTAGCTGAGCCAAAATCAAAAGAAAATATGCCAAATATGTGACATAAAGGATAAAATCATGCATAGTATGGCGTGTTTCTTCAATACAATATAAATATATTTTCTTTAACTTTTTGTATTTTATGGATATGCATGTCACAGTATTTTAAATGAAATTACTTCAAAACAGCTGAACTGTTGCTTTATATTGACTTGCTGGTTGGCACCTACTTGAATTTTTTTTTTTTTTTGTTCCGATGCAGTATTTTCCTCAGTACAGTTTCAGATGAAATGACACAGTGGAGCTGTTGTCATCTCTCAGAAAGTCTGGTGCTMTCTGCAGTCTGTTGGTGACAGCAGCCGCAGTCAACGGCCGCTGAAACTGTGACTTGGAATGAAAGTGTTTGAGCACAATGCACGATGCTGGCTTTTGTCTCGGAAATGTGTTAAACTGTGAGATTTTGCTGTGTTTAGTTCTTTGCGTTGTAAATTGGGCACAAATGATAACAATAAAATTGTTGAAAAGATTAACTTTTTTATGTTGCAATYTAAAATCAGGCTTATGTTAGTGGGTTACAGATTAGTTTTCATACCTGATTTCCCCTCACTTTGACTCTTGTGGTACACTGGCTCATTGCCCTTGTGTACGTGTGTGTGATCAAACCAAGAAAGGCGTGGACCTCCTGTGTGGTTTCAATGGGGGCAAAGTCATTCTAGAAAGATTTTCTCAAGAAACAGGAAGAGACTACACTGGAGGTGATGTTATCTGAACACAATGACTGTGTTTGTTTGGATTTTCCTTTGAAACAATCCTCAATCACACTTAAGCTGTTTTCTCTGGCCTTCAGTGATTCTTATGAACAAAGACTGAGGAAAAAACAAAGCAGGTCACATMTTTAATTCTTTATCAGAAAACAATTTGTTACTGGGATAGTTTCTTAAATGCACCAATGAATAGAAGTTAATTCTCTGCTGAAATGATGAGATGTGCAGCTGTAAGGTCTAGCACCCGATAAATGGTGGTTTTCCTGTCAGTTATCTGATTCATTCACCCCTACAACACATAATAAACATGCAAGCCACATTTCTCCATACAACATTAGTAAAATGTACAAATGTACAGTGCAAGCTGTAAACCTTTTCTAGAGAGAAAATAAAGAGTATGAATTCTGAAATTGCAACATCTTTCAATAAATAAAACATGCTTTTATATTTGTAATGTTCTGTACAGTAATGTAGAGGAAAGGCAGACAAATCCTCCAAGTCRGCAGAGTTAGCAGCAGGTCCTGAGGCTGCCATGGAGACTCCAGCGTGGAGRGTTTGTGGTGAACAACCGGTGTGTTCATGAGAGAACATAAAGCACGTGGGTCCACAGACCTCATGTTGGCCTGCATGGATCTGTTCAGTGCTCCGTAATGTTTCTGTGGTTTACGTGACAGTTTGGTGATTCGTTGCTCAAACTCTGTGGAGGTTCATCTTGTTTTCAAGCTCAGAGGTAAGCAGAGTGAATATGAAATGGTAAATAGTTTGATAAATTTACACATAAACCAAATGCGTACATTTGATCATTGATTGGAAAATAAATGTACACAGGTTTGTTTTGAAATACTTTTTGTGTTGAGAAGTACTCTTTCAGATGGAGTTTGTAAAGTACTTGAATGCAATTCAACTCAACCACGGCTAACAAACGGAGTCACATGACTTCTATTAGTTCATTAATGCTGAAGTTATTCTGACTAAACCAGCTAAAGAGGCTGCTATAAATAAAACACAGTTATAAAACTGCTTTGACATTTCAGTTAGGCTAACAAAGAAATTAACACTTTAGTTTCTAGTAGAGTTGAGTTTAACGGATCATTTTTATGACATTATTTGCAGTGTGAGCTAGGTCTTTTAATGTAAACTAAGGTGAAAACAACTTTTAAACTCTGAATAGGCTAACTAGCATTAGCTACTYCTAGCAAAATTCTTTAGTCTGTAAAGGTAACACTTTAAGCAGAACAATTACGTCCACTCTCACTATTTGTTTCTATTGTGGTTTTATCATCCGGTAGTCTGACTTTTTTAAAAATTGCAAGTATAATCGTTGGCAGCCAGTTGGTCCAAAACCCTCCAGTAAATCTGCTCATTTTAGACCTCTGCATGATACTTGGTTGTATCAGCTTGGAACTTCTGTCGAGGTGGTTCTGAAGCACGGTTGGAACTAGAAATGAAGACATTTGGCCGAGGCTGACACGACTTTGACACCTGGTACCACCACAGGTATCTGGTTCATGGGCAGCCATTATTAGTTACCAAACGTAGAACAGATTCATCTGAAGCAAAACAGAGACACCGTCTCTCTGCAGTGATTCTGTAATWTATCACAGATTGGTTTACGTCTATCTTCGGCCCCAGGGCCACATGTGGCTCTTTGTAGCTTTGACCAAAAAGAACACGGAAGTGAATATTTATCATCAGAACCACAGCAGGAAAAGCTGATTGTAGCAGTTCTCTTGTTCAGCTTTCTGCAGCAGAACGATGAAACAAACAACTCTAATAGCTTATTTGCCAGTTTGTCTTCTTCTTAAGTGTTTAGTAATTCCTTTTGTTCTAAAATGTCAAATACTGATAAATGTCAAACTATTTTTTATGTGTGGTATTCATTCAAAAACACAGAGTTTGCATACTCTAATTAAAAAAATAATTGAATTTTTAAGTCTGCTTCGTGGCTCTGGACACATTTTATTTCGTTGAAAATGGGGCAGAAACAACTCAACAATTTGAWTCTTCTGGTCTGTCCCAACCAACATTATTATTTAACAGGATGGATGGACTCGCACTGCAATTCATGCCAACACCAGATTTAGCTGCGATGCTGAAACACACAGTGTTTGGAGCTTTGTGAAGATAAAAGAGAAGAGTGAGACAAGTATCTGTTTGTTGAACTGATGTGGTCACTAAAATGTTTAATAATGATGCAATGATGTCCCTCACTGAACTGATTGATTTATTTGTCTGAAATTCCCCAAAATGACGTACTGCTCATTTAAAAGTGTTTAATATTATTGCCTTATCTCAGTAGATTTGTTAATCGGTCATATAACAAACACATCTGCTTATCAGGGCTTGGTGGTTTGTGATGAAGTTCTATAAAATGTGACTAATGATGGTATTTTTTTTTGTCTTACTACAAAAAGAGGAAATCCAAGTGGCTGTTTTGTAGTGTTGAGCAATGCCTTTGTCCATCACTATTTTTCTGCTTTTGTGAAATGTTGTTGCAGATATCAGATATCACAGATATCATCAGTCAGAGCTTTATTAATTTCCCTCTGAGCTGTGGTTTTTAGCTTTTTGTTATTTTTAGCTGTAGCATTTTTTGTTTAGAGCATAACATGAAATATTTTACTAGAGAAAGCTCAAGTGTGTAGGATGATAGTGAGCGGGTTCTCACCTTTTATGAGGCTTTTCTTCTCCCTCCTGGTGTGTGAAGTCTTTGTGGTGACAGTGTCGCCGTGTCAAATCACAGCCGCCATCAGGCTGGAGAAAATGTTTTTTCACACGCTGTCCTGGACTAACACCTCCATTATAAGGAAGCTTGGTTATCAGCTGGCATGGGTTTTAAACACAGTAGACCTGTTTCTGTCTGTATCTGGCCTGCACCAGCTCAGTGAGAAAACTGAAATTGGATTATTTTTGCTCAAAGAATCCAAATTGTCAGCTTTTATTTAGAGTTTTTTAGTGCTTTTATTTTGAAGACAAGTCTTGCAGTGTTGACACCAGAAGCATCAGGACTTTCAGCACTGATGGACAAAGCACACCGACATTCAGAGTGAGCATTTTAAGAACAGCAGTCGAGGCTAGTTATTGAAAAGAGAGAGAAAAACCACCAGTTAGCTGTTCTCTGATAGGACATTAAATGTTATTTTAGTGGGTTAGAGTTCTGCTGTGTTTATGTGTTTTATGTTATTTTTGTTGTCCACCTCCACTCACATCATGCCTGCCGCAGGTTGCATTACACATTTTTTTTTATTTTAGGCAGATTTCAGTTTTCTGTCACTCTGAGGTGTCAAACTGCAGCTCRAGTGCTCTTGGGACTCAGACTGAGAGAAAAGTCGTTGCACAATTTTCTTTTTGGACATGCTTACTATTCAGTGACAGGACTGCTAACCTTTGAGTCATGTGAGGATGTTGAGAACCTCTGGAAACTTTTAAAGACATTCTGGAGACTCCCTTGTGAATGTGCACATACCTGTCTCAGCTGGAGYTTTTCTCATGACCTTTCTTTTATTCTCTCTCCCACCCCCTGGACTCAGAGGTATTCCAGRTTTTTGTTCCAAAACAAAAAGTGCCCTGTGCCCTTCTGCAGTGAGCTGAGTTTGGGGTCGGCTACCCATGAAACGTTGTCATTTCCTGTTAAAACACCTGCACTAAGAACATGAAGCATTCTGTTTTTTTTCTGCTTCACAGTCGGCTGCGTTTTTTTTTTTTTTTTAAACTCAAACATCTTTGCCGTCCTCATCACTTTCACTTCCTCCTCTCATGAGGTGGATCTTGAAACCGGTGGACAAAAGAGCAAATGGCTGCAAGTTTGGATTGGAAGTGGAAACCACTCGGAGCTGCGCTTCCACTCCGTGAAGATTGGCTTCACRGGTCGTCTTCCTGTTTGCAGCAGAGAAATGGAAGAGGTTCTTTGTGTTTCAGGAGCGCCCGCTGTGGGTGTCGGGTGTCACTGTGGACAGATCTTAATGGAAACACAAGATAGTCAGGGCAAGCGGGTCAAGTGTAAAAAGTATATGTTCACCATTATACTGAAGAGGATGGAGCGGTTAGAAAGTTCCTTCTGAAGACTCATATGTGTTTGCTCGGTCAGTGCTGTCTCACATGAATTGAGAGCAAAGTTTAATTTATTTTCTCTCTTCCTGTGCTGTAAAGATGATTACATGACTCATTATTGGTTCTGACATGTTTTATTATAAATAAATAGGCTTTTCCTGTTTTCCTTTAGTTGATTTTCTTAGCTGTGAGGAGAAGGAGGACTAGAACATGTCAGGTTCTTTTAGGYTCCCTCGAACCCWTTATAAAACCRGTGGAGACAAAGCTTTTCAGGTGGTGGCCCCGAGGCTCTGGAARGCTCTCCCTCTGTCCCTTCGCTGCTCAGATTCHAKTGACTCTTTTAAGAAACATCTTAAGACATTTTTATTCAGACAGGCTTTTATTTAAGTGCTTTTTATTGTGTTTTAATTGTTGTTTWTATYTCTGTGATCAGAGACAGGCCATACATTAGTTTCTCTGCTGGGGCTTCGACAAAGCAGCTCTCACTCTTTCTTTGTAAGCTCTGAGTGACTCTCGTGGCAGCGAGTGTGTCCTGATGAAACRGAAAACCTGCCTCAGGAAGTGTATCAGGTCAACAATCAGTCCCTCTGCAGTGCTCATGTATAAATAATATCACTGCTGGTTTTTCAAACCTTGTACCCAGACCAGGCTCCTGAATGCTCCATAAGACGTTCACCAACAATGACAACTCTCCCTGACATGACAAGACTCATTATTTCTGCTAGACATCGCCCTCTTTTGGACYTTTGTAGGAACAACTTTTATAATTGCGTGTCAAAAGCGTCATGAGGTTAGGAAATAGTAATAAAAAGAATTAGGTTGTAAAGAGTTTAAAAAAATATTCTGGTAGTTTGATCACCAAAATAACTTCAACATGATGTTGATGTCATGTTGGAGGGGAAGTGGGGAGATTTTGACCATTCGACTGAAAATTTGGGAACTTCCATAATTTACAAAAGTAACTTGCTTAAAATATTTTACACAAGACTATTATTATATCTTTATATGATGAGAATTAGTTTGTATTAAGTCAAAGTGGCAAAACAACCTAATTTTTGCTAATTCGAAGTCATGCATTAAAAGATGATAAATGCACTCTAATTTTAAGTGGTTCAGTTACTGTAAATTTAAGAGGTACATATGGTTCCCAACCTTTTTAGACTTGAGTACCCCCCTGAGCCATTTTGTCACACCACTAGTACCCCTTTAGTCAAACATAATGATGATTCTCCAAAACTATAATGTACAGCAACTGATTATTAAATGAAAATTATTTATTTAAACCCTAGAARGTTTAATTCTCAGGCATTTTATTTATTTCAACTCAAATTAAACATGATAAAAATGTTGCCTTGAAAGTGGATAAGTCATTAAATAAACCAGGTAARGGCAGGTGCAGAAAACAGCCACACATGCAGAAATCATAGGACCCTATATATCTACATATTTTTATTCATTTTTTTTACACACCTGGGAAATTTTTCCACGTATCCCCTGTAATATGCTTGCACACCCCTGGTTGGGAATCACTGCTGTAGATTCTCAGTTTTTGTACATTTTAAGTTGCATTAACCCAAAACAGACAGTAGATGGCAGTAGTTTAGAGAGCATTAGAGTGGAGGGAACAGCACAGCTAACTATATATTTCTGATTTCCTCTGTAGCCTGATGGCCACTTGTTAAATCATAGAAAATTGTAAAGCAATCTGTGCATAGCCCCCTTCTATCCTGGCTGTCTTTGTGAGGACAGCAGAGAAACACAGATGGGCGCTCAGCGTAAACACCACATGAGACAGTACGGGTGCACAGCTGCATTAAAGTGTGTGTGAGAGAGAGACAGGATGATGCATATCTGGTGTTTGTCCCATCACAGCAGGAATTAGATGATTTCCACATTGACCTCAATAGATCAAAGTAAATTCTGCTGGCACAGGCTGAGCGCGCGCGCACACACACACACACACACACACACACACCAGCGGTAGACATAAGGAAATTTTCCGGCTTGTCCAGCAGACAACCTCTTCACAAAATCTTGTTGACTGCCAACATCTTTGGTTGCCTGCAGCCTTTCTAATAAAAATGATTTAAAAAATGTCAAAATGTTTAATTAGTAATTAAATTATACTAAATACAAATGTTCTCATGCAGCCATCGTGGCTGTTTCAGGTACTTCCTTGTTCTCATCCTCTTCCTTGTCATCAGACTTTGCAAGAGAAGCACTTGCAGCACATGTAATAGGGTTGTCCGCATATTGGATTTTCTCAAACCGAATAAGAGTACTTCAGTTTGAGTACTTACTGAGTTAGAACTTAAACATTACACAGAGATTCTAAAAACACATGTTTAAAATTAGAACCTGGTACTAAATCAGACACATATCTGATGTTTGTCAAAGCAAACCTCAGTCTAAACGATCATGCCGCTTTCATCAGACTTGTACGTCTGAGATGCGGGTGTACATATCGAGCCAAGTAAGATGACTCTAACCTCGAGTCATGCAGTTAAATCTTGTAGCTCCGCATATCTTCAGCTACAGAACAGCAGTCCAGTTGCTTCTTCTTTTTCTCAGAATTTTCTATGTACTGGATGACAGAGGATACACAGAAACCTCTGATAGTAACGTTGCTGTCGGACCATGTTGATARTGGATCGATACTTTAGTCAGTTGTACTTAGAGGACATTGCATCGCGCACATTTTAAGAATGCACGCTTCACCGGGGCAGCTGACCAGAGGCAGGTTAAAATGTAAACAGTGAACTAAACAAGCCGTTTGGATAATAACTTAACCAGCTCTGATTGCACAACAACTTCAGAATCTGCATGCTAATGTAGCATTTGAAATATTAACATCCACGCAAAAAAAGGGTGTCTGTTCACGCAGAATTTATACTTGATGCATATTTACATACAGAATACCTGCAAATAAAGCAAGCATTACTCAAGATTCCTGCAAATGAAACGCATATTGGCTAGTTTTATAGATAATGAGCTCAAATTTGGTGTATTTCTAGTTGAGCATTATTCTCAACACTTAGCGTGAGCACTGCAGTCTTYTTGTTGCTAAAAACTTTGGTGTTAGCTGTTAGCGTTAACCTCGTCATAGCAAAATATCTCAGGATCCGTTGGACAGATTGTTTAAGCTCTGAAAATTATTATTGGCTGCACGTCAACCACAACTGATTAACATTTAGAGTCAACCCACTTCAATAAAGCTGTCACAAGCTAACTGACCCTAGCCAACATAAACAATTCTTAGAAGTCAKTGTGAAAGACGGTGAGCTACTGTAATTTTGGTGTAGTAGCTAACAGTCATCATCAACACAATCTGAGTCATGTCATAAGATCTTAGAATATTTCCTGAGACTGTTCACAACAACAAATGATGTTATGCTAAGGTTTGAGCAAAACAGCTAATATTAACTCTCTTCTCAACATAAAATGATCTTTGTCCAACACTCTGACATATGGAAGCCCAATTCTGCCACTCAAAAGAAATTTGTCATAATTATGACTTTGTATCTCATAATTAGGATTTTCTATCTCATAACTGACTATCTCATAATTAATACTTTGAATCTCATAATCAACACTTTGAATCTCATAATTAACACTTTAAATTTTATAATTATCTCTATGAATGTCATAATTATGACTGTGTCTCATAATTATATCTTTGTATCTCATAATTAGGATTTTCTATCTCATAACTGACTATCTCATAATTAATACTTTGAATCTCATAATCAACACTTTGAATCTCATAATTAACACTTTAAATTTTATAATTATCTCTATGAATGTCATAATTATGACTGTGTCTCATAATTATATCTTTGTATCTCATAATTATATCTTTGTATCTCATAGTTATCAATTTGTTTCTCATAATTATGACATACCATTAGACAAATTATTTCCTTTGAGTGGCAGAATTGGGCTTCCATACTGTGACATGACTGGTGGTGGACGTAAGAAATTTCAAGACGTTTTGGAACCCCCCTTGCAAATGATGRTCACCGACAATCGTAACCCAGTGAGATGCAGGCTTCAGACAAACTGGTTAGATCTGGTGCRGAGCGAAGCTTTATCTCATCGTTCATCAGCYACTGGCTTTATATACATACACTCGTATGTCACCGTGGTCTGCTAGACAGGCACGGCTGATCCATATAATTGGATGGTGATGGGTTTTAGGGGGAGCTTCTCTGCATATGAGATGTGGGGGACATCTCGGCTGCCAGAGCATATGCTGCAGTGCGCACAAACACATACCCACACTCACATCATCATCATCATCATCATCATCATCGTTATCATAAGTCCACAAGCTCTCATATTGTTTAATCTGTGACTTTGTAAACTGGAGAGAAAAGCAAGTGAGAGTCTGGGTTAGATGGGACAGGAAGTGGAGGAAACAAAGTGTTAAACAAAGTATATTACAGTTAAAAACGCACCTTTTAAAGATAAAAAGTAAAAAAAAAATTGTGGCAAGCAAGTGGGGTAAAAACAAACACGAGCCTTGGCGTATGATTTCACTTAAATGAACAATAAAGCTGCCCCACATGATTTTAGGGATGCCCATTTAACATGCAGACATTCATGAATSGTACTCTGCTGGCTTTTTAATAATGTATGATGGTTGCTTCTCCCTGCTGCCCCCCCACTCCCCCCACACACCCACACACACACATCAAAACAAAGGGAGGTGTGGGAAAAACACAAACCAGTGTTCACCTGTGTATTTACACTTCTTCATAAATGAGGAAGGCTGGTATTAAGCACAACTAACCCCCGAGAAATATTAACATAAAACTAWTTTTGTGTACTTCAAATACAAACAAATTCAAATCTGCTAAAGCACTTTTTTWAWWAYYYGMRRMMTTTTTACTCAGATGACAGRCTTTGTGGATTTTGGTGTTGTATGTGAAGATTCGGTTTCACTCCAGCGCTCTTTTGGTCTTTTTGGAAGCCACTCYTCTGGAAACACAGCTGTCTACTTACTGTGCGCACAGCCCACTTATTCAAATGCGCGCGCGCACACACACACACACACGCACGCACGCACACACGCACACACACACACACAGAAGCAGTATTTCTTAAAAAAGCATTTTGAATTGTCTGTGTTTGCGGTGGTTGTTTGTGTCAGATGAAGTTAAGCAGGTTGTTGTATCAGCACCATTTCTTTATTTTAATTTACATGTTGTTTTACTCTCATCCATCACATATTCCTATGATGGCAAAGTGGGGGGAAATGGTGGGGCAGGACTACACAAAACACACCCACACACTGCCATCCCCTCTGAAAGATGAACAACCCCCCTCCAATCCGCCCATCACCCCTCATGCCCCAGGCCTGTAGCTGTGGATGACATGTCGGGCTAAAAGCAGTGAACGTGGGTGGGGTTGGTGTAGCGAGGTGGGACAGGGGTATCTGGGTAGATCWGGGTGGAAGGGGTGGTGTGGGGGCCGTTTGATTGGCTAGTGGGATTCTGTGCTGCCTAATTTATACATGTACACATTCATACGGCTGAGAACTCTAACCCCTGCCACCTCCAGGTTTTTACAACAAACAATGTTCATTTTAGCTCTTGAAGCATCAGGATAAAAAAATATTATATATTTTTATTGAAGTATTTGTGTTTTTTTATACCACTGTGAATAAAAGGATCAGCCAAGAATATTCATGGGAGGGTTTGCATTTTCTAAATAAAACATGTCGCTTGTGTCTTATTGTCTGTGAATACCTTTTAATCCATGGGAGAAGATTAGSATCTCTTCTTAATGAGATCAGCAGTGATAAAGAGATTATTTTATTTAAGAGATCARCTTTGAGGCATTGTTAACATAATGTTAGAACTTGTCAAACTAATTTTTAACTATCTACTAGGTGTGTCCTGTGACCTGATTTTCTCTAACCAAGTAGSAGTACGAGTAATTCAGTTTAAGGTACTCACTAAGAACTGGTACCAAGTACTTCCTGAGTAAGAACTTSAACATTACACAATGACTTTAAATATATATATACACATACAGCATGATATATCAATTTCAAAATAAACAAAAATAAATGTTTTTTTTCAACTTGTATATATCTCTTAAAGGTCACTTGAAATATAAACTGTAACACAGTCAATGGATTATCGACACCAGTATGTCAGTTTCAATATTGGTATTGATTCAAGTATCGAGGTGTTTGAGTACAAAAAATGCTGGTATTGGGCATTGGTATCAGTAGTACTGTTCATAATTCTTTGAATTTTTTGAAACATATACTGTATTTCTAAACAATATAAATTTTAAATGGGTAGTTTTTCTTCTACGTATTTTTACTGTCTGCACAATTCTAACAAAAAATATGAAAGTACCCATAACGTGCCAGTACGTGGCGAGAATGCCCATATTAGAAATTTCAGAATACAGAGAAGAAGTATTCGTAGCTCTTAGTGGCTCTTTTTAATGGTATTRATTTGTCTGTCAATTKATACCCACTTTAGCTCATAAWTAAAGTTTAATGGTGGTAGGATCACGATAAAACAAGATATAGTATGTGAAGATAAACATGTAAAAACAGCTCCATTGTTATGGATTCAAAAACTGGGTATAGATGAGACATTTAAACCCAGCAGAAAATCTCTTTTTTTTAAAAAAAAATTTCAAAGTAGTGTAGAAGGGGTTTGTGTTTCATGCTGTGTTGAGTGACTTATTGACTTTTTCTTTATCTTGATTATGTGTCGGTAAACGGAAACGAGTTAATCCAAGAAAACTCATCCTCTGTTCTTGAAAAAAAATCTATTTTGTCACGATGACCTTTAGAAAGTCTCTAAGTGTTTATTGAAGTGGAGATCTTATTCTTTCACTTATCTTTTCCATCCCAGCTCCTCTGCTTTAATGCCAGCTCACACACACAAACACAGTTTGTTTCTCTATCCTAACTGGGACTTTGTATTGACTTCCTTTTATTTTTTTCTGTTATTTTCTATGTCCTAAACCCTACCCTAAACCTAACCACCCCCCAGTACATGCCTAACCCTAAACCTAACCTAAACTCAGTTCATATCTTAGTCCTAAACCCCAAAAATGCCATCTTTACCTGGGCTTTAGTCCCCATAAGGAGCACTGGGTCCCCACGAAGTAGCAAACACAAAGCCACGAACACACCAAGGGGCTGGTTCGTCTTCCAGGAGCATCCTAAACCTACATCTGTCAAGTTTTATTAAGTGGTCAAGCTACAAAATAAAAAGGGTCATTATTAACTGTCTGTACGGTTTGGTACCACCTCAACAAACTAACGGCCACAACAATCGGTCCAGGTACTGAGGGAAACTGTAAGTATGGGTCAAAGTATCATCTGGTTGCAGATACTGGGGGGTTTGGGGTCAGTGTCTTTTTTTTTTTTTTTTTTTTTTCAAACACTGAATTCAATGCATCCAAAATGGTTCATTCTTTGTAAAGGTCAGCAACATTCAAGAAGTGCTTGTGTGTGTGTTCTGTGTGTGTGTTCTTTGTTTAGCTGTTGTCCTTGAATGATGAGGTGTTTAGAAGAAAGAGATGGGCAGCTTTGCTTTCAAAAGCTTAAATTAGGTTTCAGGTTTGCGTGTGGTGAAACAGTTTTTTTGTCCTGAATTTAGGATAAAAGAAACAAACGTCATTTATCTATTTTTGACAAGGTGGCACTTAACAAGTCATCTGTATAAACCCAACTGGTTCTGATCTTCAACCGTATTTCTATCTACTAACAATAAATGCCTGAAGACACATGGCTTCAGAGTGAACCTCTGCCCAGATGAACTCAGAGCACCCTATTATTGYCTGAACACACAGCCCCTCAGCTGGCAGCGAAACAAAGCAGAGCTCAGGCCCCTCTGCCTCTGCAGGTTGAAGAAAACTGGGGGGTGTGAGCGTTCGTGGGGCTCCTCCTGTCATCTTTTGTGTCCTAATTGAAGTTCTTCTCCCTCTGAACCCTTCCGCCTCCCACCCCACCATCCTTGGTTAAAGGAGGATGAAGGGGGAGGAGTGGGCCCACGTGAGGTTTGAAGAGAAGGTTTCTTGTCAGGCTTTTGTTGCCAGTGGCATGGCGCTCGTCTGTGACTGCCCCCACTCTGTAAAACACGTGTTCATAAACACTAAGTGTTTGACCTGATGAAAAGGAAACTGGGTGGTGATGTTGGCACTGTTTTTCCCCTGGAAACAGTGTGTAATGGGCAACTAACGAGCCCATTCCTTCAAACCAATTTCCTGTACTGAAAATGAAATTATTATGATTTTGATGCAGACAGTTTTATATACTGTAT
>NW_013952547.1:1036485-1047902 GCF_001266775.1 Austrofundulus limnaeus
TATATGCACTTTGTGTGTGTGTGTGTGTGTGTGTGTGTGTGTGTGTGTGTGTGTGTGTGTGTGTGTGTGTAGATGAGTGGACCACAGCGAGTTGCCACAGGAACAGAGAGGATGGGACTAGTTCAAACATGACACATGAAGCGTATAGTCACTCTCTCTGTCTCTTCCTGAATGACTGACTGTTTTCATACAGAGCACCTCATTGTGTGYCAGCCAGTTCAAGTGTCAGTGATCTGCAGCTCGTGATGTTTTATGCATCAACATGCRATTACGCTTTTAGAGACCTTAAGAAAGTTTATTTCCGAATGTGAGCCACGCTGACATTGCTGTGTTTATTGAGTTGTATCAAATTCGMTTTTATCTTTTTCCAAGAAAATTGGTAAGGGGACAAAACTTTGAGTAAAAAAACTCCCTTGAACCTGAAATTGAGGCCATAAAAAAGAAGTGAATAAAGTTTTTTTTCCTTTCAAAACTGATCCCATTCAACTGGGATCATAATACAGGAAGGTGTTCCATATTCAAGCACGATAAGGCAATGTTGCAGCTATGAATCTGTGGGTACAATGTCATCATCATTATCATAAGCCTGTTGGAACTTCGGGGTGCCGTTGGACGAGGAAGACAGTAAGAAACTGATTCATTGTGAGTCACCAATGCACACATGAAAGATGTAGTTAGWAGGGCTGGGCGATAAAATAACGACATATCTCACGATAGATGTGATCATATCAATAGAGCATAGATCGTTGGATAGAKCATTGATGATTAATAATAGCTTAAGGAAGTTTATGAAATTTGCAGAGGGAAATAGAAATGACAGGACCGGAGYTTGTAACAACAACACAGAATAACGGCTAATGAAGCTGTAAAATCTCTACCCGCCTCCTTTTTCCAAGCCGGTGGAATATCTTCTGTATGCGTCTTTCCCTGGCTTCATAAAATAACTGTGGCCACCACCTCGCTGCACAGAAAGTTTACGAAATTTACGGAGAGGAGAATATAAAAGTTGCAGACCTGCAACAACAAACAACTGAAGCTACCAGGGTTGGGCAATAAATCGATTTAATCTATTAATTCAAATTTGCCATTTATATAGATTTAATTTTGGGAAAATCTGGATTTTTTTCCCAACCAGTGCACTCTTTGGGCCTCTGTAGTTCAGAGGTCACCCCACCTGTCCCTCAAGATGCTTGGTACACGACATGACAATATGGCAGCTAGCAAAGAGGATCTACTTCCCCAAAAGGCACTGTTTCTTCTGTTATCTGGAACTGGTTAGGTTTTTCAACCTCAGACTTGGAATAACAATCATCTTACTGCAAAATCTGTTTGAAGGCTCCTGCTACAAAAAGCAGGAGTACAACAAATTTGTTTCAACACCTGAAACAGAGGCAAGAGGGAAACAAAATTGATTAAAATCGAAAATTGAATTTGGGATGAAAAAATAGGGGTTTTTTTTTTTGGGGGGGGGGGGGGGGGGGGGCATATCGCCCAGCTCTAGAAGCTACCCAACGACCGAGCATCTGTGCACCGACACATTTCTGGGATCAAATCTAGACACTTAGGTTTTTGTCACATCTTTATACTAATAAAATTGTGGTTTGGTTCGCCATTTCTTTGAATCCATTGTAATACCAATGCAGTGCACATACATAGATATTGCACTATTCAGACATGTTTTTGAATATGTTGTGATGTAGTCCTCTTTGTGTTTTTTACAGTTTGAAACATGTTTTTAAGGAAATAATTTAAGGTCTTTTAAAGTAACTGACATTTGTTTTGTTTATAAGGACTTGTGTTGCTTGTTCTTGGTAGTTAACACACCGATGATGTTAAAACCTCAGATATTTACATGGCCTAAATATGGCAGAAGATAAAAAAGAAAGATCTTAAATCTTATATTTCCATGATTAAATAGAACATAAAACCCAAGTTTTTTTCTGGAGATCTTAGCTTAAAGAGYAAGTTGAGTTGAGTTACCTCCGAGCAGGAAGAGAAACGTTTTATTCTCTTTCAGGATTTGACAGAAACCTTTAGGTTGCCAGCTGTTTAGCTCGGCTTCTGAATTCCTTCCCTCTGCTTAAAAGGCTGCGAGAGAGCGAGGCAGATGAGGCGTTCACTCCGAACTGAGAGGAAGAGGAGGGGTGGATGGGAGTTGAAGAGCAAGCCAAAGAGAGAGGGAGTGCTTCTCTCTTCCCCTAGCAACGGGTTGGCGGTGTTCGTCTCCAGCCTCTTGTCTTCTCTCTCACACGCAGACGTGCTCATTGACACTCGTTCAGCTCGCTCGCCGTCAGCCTGTTGGAACCCCAGGGTGCCGTTAGACGTTTATGTATTATTTTTTTACCCCCAAATGCTCCTTTTCGCTGTGTGCTGTGTGATAAAGGGTTTTATTAACGGGAAAGGAAAAGAGGCTTAAGGAAGACAGAAGAGAGACTGACATCGGGAGGGAAAAGGATGGAGCCCCTCAGTGCTCACGGTTTGCCCCGGCTCTCCTGGATCGACACTCTCTACAGCAGTACGTATCTCTCTCCATCCATCTGTTTACTCAGCTGCACTCATCCTCCTTTATCYTTTAGCCGTACCTCATTTATCCTGCATCCCATCTCCTCTTCCTCATGCGATGCCAGTTTGAGTTCTGCTTACTTGGACACGATGTGAGGACTTGGCCTTTTTTCAAGACTTTCAGTTTAGGAAGCCTCATCGTGGCGGTCTACAACAGCAACTCCTGTTGGCTGCTTTCAGGCAATATATAAATATTTATTTTCCTTGTGGGTGCAGGAACGGGAGTGAGCCCAGACGTTTGAGTCGTGCTAAAAAGCTCAACTTAGAACTTTGTGTTCCATCCATTAAAGACACAAACTGTTTGATGTTGAATTTTTAATCAGGGTTTTATTATTTTCCTCAGGCTGTGCTGCAGACAAACACACCAAACTTTGCTCGGGTTCAGTTTACGATCAACTAGCAGCTCTGGTTAAAGAGAGCATACTCAATAAACAAGCAGCTGCCTTTACTGCTTCACCTAAATCTTGCCTGACCTCAATTTTTTTATTATTTTTTTTGTTGGCTGCATTTTATTTTCAAATAGAATAATTTTTTTTCCTTGTTATAATTCAGCTTCTGTATGATGGGGTTTTTTTTGCAACAAAAGCCTTGTTTGATGAGGTGCATCTGGGATCATCTGTGTGTTACTGAGCTGCTTTGTGTCTGCGGGGAGTTTTGGGCACATGTCACCGCCTCGCGGGAGTCGCTCTGCCGTGTCACAGTTGTTACCAAGCTGTAATTTTCTGAGCGGGAATAAACCYGAGAGGGAGATGAATTAGTGCAGGAAAAACAACAACAAAAAACAGATTGTAATAATGGCACATTTATTGCTAAAGTTCTTATAAAATATATCGATGTGTAAATGTTAACTGTGAAGTAAAAATAAAACATTGTTTTGTTGTTCATTTCAACAGTAAGGTTTGAGTCGGGATGTGTGTATAAATATAGAAAATTTGCAAAATTTTGTTTAAAGCTTTTACTGCACATTAGTTGTGGGAAAAAAATCTGTCCTTAGCAAAGCAAGTTTTATTTCCTCCCTAAAATCAAAGGTTTTTTAGAAATAGTGTCTTAAAATGTTGCGCAGATGCACACCAATGTTCAGTGCGATGTAAGACAAAAATAAAATAAAAACAAGCACTCACAACAGCTCATTTTAAAAATTGCTTTACATTTTACATAAAACCTGACTCTCAATTCACAAAAAATATACTCAACAATAGACAAAGCAAAATAAATAAGTCAGGTGTTAATCGCTCTCAGTTGCTTTAACAGCAAAATGACCAAACAAAACAAAAATTTATAATCGGCAAAACAGGTAAAACTTTCACAAACAGGTCTTTCATAATTGACTACAAAAGGAACATTATACCTTGCTGATATAAACTTGTTGCCGAAAAAATACCAGTTATGTCTTGATTAGACATAGAGCAACTATTTAGTCTACTGATTTTGATTATTCAATATTGGCCACTTTTAAGAATAATCTACAGTTGGTTATGTCTGTAAAACTTGATGATGTGGAGAAAATTAAGATGCAACAGCAGCTGCTATAGCTCGCAGTTACATTTTTAAAGCAAAAATGCTTTTCTAAAATAAATGTACCAGTTTTTCTATGGGACGTTTTTTGATCAACTCGAGTTTGTTAAATGAAAAATACGTAATAGCCAAAACAAAAACTGGGGTTGTATATTGGGCTGCCCTGATTTCTAAAGTTTGGTGTCCTCCCTCTGCTCAGGAAACTATAAAT
This sequence comes from Austrofundulus limnaeus, assembly GCF_001266775.1. Lineage (NCBI taxonomy): Eukaryota > Metazoa > Chordata > Actinopteri > Cyprinodontiformes > Rivulidae > Austrofundulus > Austrofundulus limnaeus. The sequence goes on from NW_013952547.1 coordinate 1,040,774, forward strand.
GCACCGGAACATTTCCAGGACTGCTGTTAAGTGTATTTCCTTTTTAAACAGATATTGAAGTAGCTCTTCTAAAGCTCACGACATACGAATAGCAGACCAAAAAGCGGAAGCTTACTCAGAGCTGGTTGTAAGTGGTACGTTGACCCCATCATGTCACAACTGAAGCTTTCTCTGTGTTCTCGTGAATCACCAACACAGGGGTGTAATTGCATCCCTCCTCTCCAGCCACTGACGATGGGTTTTAATGGCTCTGTGTATGTTAAGCAGTGACCACACATCCTGACCTCCTCAGAAACGGTGGGAGTAAATGTTCAAAGCCACAGTGACACTCTTCCCTTAAGAGACTGAAGTCGTTCTGTTTAGCCCTACAGCTAATAGAAATGTCTCATAGAATATTTAAATAAATTGCCTCGTACTTGCTCTGTGAGTGGGAGTTTTGAATATCTCAAATCATTAATGTAAGCAGAGACACACACAAACACACACACCACAAACATTAACAAATCTAAATATTACAAATGTGTGAGCTTACCCATAATAAGACAGAGTTTGGCCCAGAGGAGAATGAAGATCACCAAATTGTAGTTGGTGGGTCCAGACCTTACACATCTGTTCTGTCACAAATACGGACAGACAGTAATAGTTAGAAAACGTCATTTAAAATAGAGAAATGGTGAATGGCCTGAACTTGCTTTATCAAGTCCCTATGGACTCCAAGGCACTTTACACTTCAGTCATTCACACATTCACACACTGAGAGAAAACTGAACAGGTGGGGAAGTATGACCCAAATAAAATACTAAGATGTCTTTGCAGCTCCAAGTACCCAACATAAAAAGGCTCAAAATGTGGATTTTGCATGATATGTCCCCTTCAAGTGAAATCTACAAGTTTTAATAGAAAAAAGAATCCAAACTTTAGGTGGTAGATGCATGTAGTCAGACATGTCCATTTTTATGTGTTCAGTGTTCTCTGTAAGAAAAACTGTATAATTTAAAGACACCTCACTTTCAGCTTTGATTAAAAAAATTGTATGGATGTATTGTATCATAATAAAGCAGGCAGTTTACACCCCCAATGGGTTTTGGGAGGCTGCTCACCATAGACTCTGATTTGAGACAAAARTGCAAGTCCTAGAGACACACTCTGGGTACTCCAGTGCTCATGCATTGGTACACTTAATTACGAAAACAAAATCCATTAGGGAGGTTGCAGAATGTTCAGCACAATCAGAGTCCTAAACATCCCCAGCCAAGACTCATCCTCAGTCATCTTCTGCACCATTTGTCCAGTCAGCATCCTGAGTAGTTGACTCCCAAAGAGCAATTAGTGTGTACAATCAGTGTGTGTTACTTTACTTCACAAAAGAAACAGCATATTTTGCTACTTATCATTTGCTCTCTCTCATTGTCTCAGTCTGGGACAATGAGATCAGAGTCTCGAGAGTATTTCTCGCACATGCTCACAAAATTAATCAGTAAATCTCTGCCGGGTAAAAGGTTTTTTACTCATGATCTGATTTTGGAAGCTTTTTAAAAGGTGCTGTTTCAGTTTTCATCCTTACCCCCACCCACCTCATTCAATAGTCCAGCTTAGTGTGCTACACATCAGACTGGTTGTCTTGTGTCTTTGTTGCATCAGTGGTTTGATTCTCAAGGAAATTTTGAACATCTGCTCTTCTCCTTTGTGTCTTTCACTAATAAAAATGTGTTTCTTTAGGTCTCGCAGAATTACATTAGTTTGAAATATTTGATTAGAAAAAACCCTTTTCTGGGCTTTGAAATCTGCCTTTTAACCTCAGTTTTATTTAAATGTAACCCCTTGATCTGAGGTGCTTTGTTACACTGCTTTAAACAGAACAATCTGACTGAACTCATTGCTGCAGTGCTTACAGTGCAGGGCCTGTGCTGTAACCTTTAGTCTCTGGCCAGCTTCATGCCTTGTGTATCTGAAATTACATGAAGGGAAAGCCAAGTTACGTAATAGCCAGAAAACAGTCCTTTTGGCACAGCTGGGCAGATGTTACACTTGAACATATGCCAGGAGGATTTTCCCTAATCTGATTTATGGTAAGACATGATCAGTTTTATGTGCAGCTATGAGGAGGCAAWAAAKAAAKAAACATTTTTTTCCATGTCAGTTTGGAGTTTGGAGAAAATTAAAATTGTTTTCTTGACAGTCTGGACCTGACAAACATGTTACAGAAGTCGTTTTGAACACATTTTGGTCCAGAAATAAACCACAAAAAGAATTGATATAAGAGTGAAGTAGTTATGCACCATGATTTTTTATTTGACTGGTTGCAGCATAGAAACTGTAATAGATGATGGACGTCATTGTTAGCCAGCAGCTTTGAGTCAGTCCCAGATCTGTCCTAAAGTGTTTAATGTTTGGAATTAGTTGGCTGCCACATGCCTTGCTTCAGCAAACAAACGCGCAACAGTTCTGGATGGCATCCAGCCAGTCAGAGTTTAATACAACCAAGGGGATACATCCATTATCACACCCCACAAATCTATTTTGACGACCTGACTTTCTCTGAATGTACTCCCAGTACCAGAAGCAACAAACTCAAATCACAGGAATCTGAAACATTTTGACTCTTGACCACAGAAGACCATAAGTCAGATGAGCTTCCTAAATCCCAGTTCATGAAAGTAAGCGTCTGTTCAAGCTATGAGCTTATTAGCTGTTAGMACTGCTGGTGCTATGTAGTTTTGGCAGTGTGTGTTTAAATGAACGAGTGAAGGTTTTGCTTCGTCGAAGGGAAAARGTGGTGTAATTCAATCTTTGCTCCATGTTATGTTTTGAATCATTGTCTTCCCACCGTTTAATCTCCTCCATTGTGCTGATCAATAGATGAATGTGTTCCTTCCTTTCTCTGGACTGTAGCTATAGAAACAGACATCCAAAGCTCCCGTCACAGTCATCTGAGTCAGCCTTAAGCACTGTTGTTATGTAATGCAATCACTTCTGCTGCATCTTTAGTGCCGTGCTTCTCTGCTTTGTGTTCAAGCATTGCCTTCCCTTTGGGCCTGTTAAAGGGTTCGTGATTATGCAATAGACTTCAAGTTCATCTCTGAGAACACTCCACAGGCAGGATGCTGTTGAGGTAAATGATTTCTTGGTTTGTTTGCCTAAATGAAGATGGTGGAAATTCTGATGGAGAACAATCTGATTGCATGTTTAACTGATTTTCTCATCAAGCAAGAACTGAAATTTTATTGCTAGGTTTGAACCACAATAAGTAGCAACCCAGCTACATGCTCCACAACCTACAAGGCCTTCTAGACCAATGATTCCCAACCAGGGGTACGTGTACCCCTTATAGTATGAGAGAATATTACAGGGGGTACATGGAAAAATTTACCAGGTGTGTAAAAAAATAAAGAAAAATAGGACTGAGTTATGTTGGGCCCTATGATTTCCACAATATGGAAATTGCAGATGGATACACAGAATTAACACAAAATGAAATCCAGTTTAAAACTTGGAATCTAACAGAATTAGCTAATTTGGGTGAGTTTCTGATGTATTTTGGARGTTGTTGTTTTCTGCACCTGCCATTACCTGGTTTATTTATTTAGTTACTTATTCGCTTTTAAGGCAACATTTTTATCTTTGTTTTATTTGAGTTTAAAAAAATAAAATGCCTGAGAATTAAAGTGGTGGTTAATTGAAAAATAATTTAATAATAAGTTGTAGTACATTATAGTTTTGGAGAATCATCATTACGTTTGACTGAAGGGGTACTAGTGGCATGACAAAATGGCTCAGGGGGTACACAAGTCTGAAAAGGTTGGGAACCACTTGTCTAAAGTCCTGAAACATTCCAGCCCTTTCAAGACCTTGGACAGTTCCTTCAGCCCTTCACACTGTCCAAGGTCCTGAAGCATTCCAGCACTTTCAGGATCTTGGACAGTTCCTTCAGCCCTTTACACTGTCCAAGGTCCTGAAGCATTCCAGTACTTTCAGGATCTTGGACAGTTCCTTCAGCCCTTCACACTGTAGATGATGGCTGGATTGTGATAAATTTGGAACACTTTCTGTTTTTGCCAAAGAAGAGACACTACCTTGTACCTTCACCAAGCTTCAGAGTTTCCTCCACTGTATTAAAGCCCTGGCAGCTCGCCAGTCCTATATCAGCCTGGCAGGGGGCAAGGTAGCTTAGTTAGAGCTAGTGCCAGTTGAGTTTTTATTTCTTTCGCACCACTTGAGATTGAGACAACAGGATAAGTGGGAAGGTAGCACTCAGAAACTGCAGCATTAAAACTATACACACTCCCAGTCATTTAAAACTTTACCGTATCGTTCCACCACACCCCTCTTGCAGGATTATAGATTCTACAGAGCTCTATGCATTAGCAACATGTTATTATGACAATGCTAGCACAATTGCATCAGACTTCGAGCCCCAGTCTGTCACAACTCTCTCGTACCGCGTCAGGATGTAGCTACAGTATGTGCTAAAAAAAAGTCATGTCATGCTAGCACAATGTTACCACCTGGGGTATCATGTCTGTAGCTGGGTTGTTACCTTGACCTTACACTTGGTACATAAATATTTTATAGTCTCGTACAACCAGGGAGAGTATTTCCTCTCTGATAGCCAAGCTGGGTTGAATTCAGTCATTCTGTGATGACTGCTTACTTGTAAACCTGCCATGTGTTCAGATTTTTGGTTTTGAGTGACGTCAAACATATTTCCTGTCATGCACACTTTCTCTGCTAGCGGGAGTTCTGTCACTGGCAAGTCAGACTTGTTTGTATGCTAATATCGATGCTCTGGATACATTAGTGCGTGCATATGCATCACAGATATAATGTATCTGCTTTGGCCTCTATCCTAGCTGTGAATTGATAACATGCTAACACATACAGACATTTATTAATTCATTGCATGACATGATCTCCATGGGAGGTAGGCAGTGTCATTCGCGGGTGGGTAAATGCTGTATATTGGATGTTTCTGGACCTCCATCAGTTTTAGCCTCTCTGTGAAGGAGGAACCATCCTCAGCAACATGAGAGGATGCAGGTGAAGGGATGTTCTTTTCAAATTTTTGGTCTCTCATCCACTTTTCTTCCTTCCACCTTTGAAATATGAAGTTGTGTTTTGTGCTAAAAGATAATGGAGTTGGCTGAGCATGACACGGTATTTATTGGGCATGGAAAGCTTGAATTCGTCATCGCAGTTTTCTAAAGCGTGTATCGCCATCCAAATGGTTGAAACGAGAACAGTGATAGGACTTGATGTATGTAGTGTCCGTTCCACCATGAGCATTTTCAATAACTTACTCGGATCACTGCCAGTCCGGTGTGGGCATGATGAGGTCATTGTCTAGACACGAGGCCGGTGTAGTCAATCATGCTGCAACAGCTTTGATGCCCTGCCACGGATTCAAGACCCTTCATGCCTATCATTGTTGCTCTGTCACACATAATGGAGGAACCCACTGTGTTCTTGAGTGTCTCATGGAGACTGAATAAAGACAATCCATGCTCTGGCTAATTTTTAAAATGTTATTATTATTTTAATGTTGCAGAATCTTTGTCATCCAGTATAAAAGGGGTCCAGTTAAATGAACCTATACAGTCACTTTTAATTAAGGACCATGTTAATCATTGGGAGGACTTGACATTTACATAAAAACCTGTAGGTCATGGTTGTTACAGCCTGTTTCTACTTAGTCTTACTCATAACATGCAACTGTAGGAKAATTTAAAACAACAAAATGACTAATTCCTCATCATTTCAAGTAAGTGAGTCCAGCTGAAAGAAGACAAACAGAGGTCTGACATCCAGTCACAACACTGACTTGACTGGTACTTGCATCCCTGCAGGGGTCCTACTGTACCATGGCAGCCTGAGTGACAAGCTTGTGAATTATAAACAGAGCTTTGATCTATTAATAAAATAAAAAAAATAAACAAGGATCACATGCTGTTCATAGTGGTTAAAACCTGTTTATTTTTTTTTTTGTTCTGAAAAAATAAAAATCTGATTTAATAAATCTGAACTAAATGGTCTTTTCATTGTTGTTGATTATCACACTCTAGTTTTAAATTAATAAATACATAGAGCCTTTTTATGTTTATAGAGTCATCTATTTTATTTTTGTTTGTCACGTTTTAATTCACGTAGTTTGACGTATTCGACAAGGACTGTGTTTTGGAAAACATAAATCTTTATTAAATTGGAAGTTTAATGGTAATAGATTTTTGGTCGATTTTCTTGTATAAACAAGGAGCATAAACTGCTTTATTTTAATTTGTATAATACTATTATTCATCAAATGTAAGAATATTATGCAGCTGTGCACAACTTTACAGATAAAATGGATATTTAGATACAACTTAACTTTAACTATAATTTCATCGAACAAAAGAATAAATGGAATCACATACCAAAAATCTTTAAAACATCCTAATTTAATTTAAACATTATAAAAATTATCTGTTGTGTAACTTAAGCTTTTAAACTGTAAGAAACTCTGTTGTAGTTTATTTCTGAAAACCATATTTTAGTTGAACTCTTAACATTTCACATGACACTGAGCTGCTTTTTCAGGCCATAAGATAAGTCAGAGGTGGTGTACTAACAGTGACTAAGGCTTTATTTATTTTGACTGAATCACAGCTAGATCATCTACACCAGTGTATTAAGGCAACACTGTAGAAATAATGGTATGTTTTTTAGCTTTTTTGATTCCAGAATAAAGTCAAAATGTTAAAAGTAAAGTCAAAATGCTACTTTAAGGAAAAGTCCACAATGAAAAAATGCCAAAAGATGGAGACAATAAACTGATTTTAGTATTGCAAAAATAAAAGCAAAGTGGTAAAATAAAAATAGTTTGAGAAGGAGTCCAAAACCACATCCTAATGTGTTGAAAATTGAAATAATAGAAAGAAGGCATCTTTATTAATATAAGTTTGAATAATGTCAAATGTCTTGGCATAAAAAAGCTCTGAAATCCTTTTGTTGTGCTTGATGTTAGAGGGTGTGTCATGTGTCTCAGTGTGTTTGTGTTCTGAGTCTGTGGGGACCTTCATCATACCCCGAGGGCCTGGAGCTCTCTCTCTCTGTGTGTGTGTGTGTGTGTGTGTGTGTGTGTGTGTGTGTGTGTGTG
>NW_013952547.1:1047912-1049896 GCF_001266775.1 Austrofundulus limnaeus
TGTGTGTGTGTGTGTGTGTGTGTGTGTGTGTGTGTGTGTGTGTGTGTGTGTGTGTGTGTGTGTGTGTGTGCCACATTACCGTGGGCAACAAACGCGCTGTAGGGCCATGGTAACCACCAACCTCTTCATCTTCTGCCATCCGTGCCCCGTTCATCTCAGCCAATCAGCTCAAAAGGACACCTCTTCCTCAGCCAATGGTGCGTGCAGTGTGTTTACATGCTCCCGGAAGGCAGGGGCCATCATTAGGCATTCAGGTTAGTGTAGCGGAAGAGAGAGGAGGGAAGGAGGGGGAGGAGGCACGGGGCAGTCAGGAAGGCAAGATGAGGCCATTATGAGCTGGGACTGATGGATGCACTCGAGCAACAACCAGTCAACCAGCAAGACTCAGGTGAGCTGACCTACTGTATATCCTCTCAGATTTCCTTACAGAAGCTCAGATCATGTTCCTTACTCTTGATTGTAATTTTAATCGATTTGTAGAATAATCTGTGAACTCAAGAAGCCTTTAACCCAGAGTTAATCGTCTCCTTTGTGGGTGCGTCTTTGTTTACATGTGCTTTTGTGTGTGTCATTAAAGATTAATTGCCCCTGTAAGCTGTAGCCTGCTGGTCTCTGTATGTTGTCTGTCTGTCTGGGGGTCCAAAATCTCCAACCTGATTGGCTCTTTGACATTAGAGAAACAGAGAAATAAGCTAAAACTTGAGGTAATAGTTGTAGTGTGTGCATGTAAAGTGCTCGCACACATCTTGTGAAACGGCCTTGTACTCTTTCAAGATCATCATCCTGGCATTGTCTCTTATCACAGCAGTCACTTTGTTTTGATAGAAATCTCCTAATCTTGTGCAGCAAGGTCAGATTCATTGTGTAGGTTCACAGAAACAATTTATTGTAAGCCCAATTCAAAACACTACCACATATGAACACAAATTTCCACTCAGCTTAAAGAGGGTCCTACATAGACTCAAAATATGTTGCTTTGTGGTCAAGATGCATCTTAATTGCTCAGTTACCTCTTAAATTTTCTTTGCATCTTTCTCRGCCAGCTGCCCTTTCACGWTGCAACAGCTCCAGTGTTGCTGCYAACTTTTTGTCCGTAGATTCAGCTACTTTTGAGACCGCGTCATTAGCTGTACTCTCTGTTGTTGTTTTCATAAAGCGTCCAGAAGCAAACCAGCCCTGCTTGAGAGCTGCTGTCAGCAGCAGTGCCTGTTCACTGTGTGCACATGCGTGCTTTTTAACAGTTGTGTAGAGTAAATTATGATGACACAGTGTTCTCTGATAGACTCCCTCAGCTCTGTTGTCACAGGAGGAATGTTTACAAAAATGAACCTGCTTCCAAGTCARTATAGCAGCTCACCTGTATCTAACATGTCAGTCTCCACTGTGTTATTGTGTTTAATTCTGTTACTGTTCTGTTTTCCTTTTTATACACTATCCTATCCTTTTCAGTACCACTTTAAAGCTGTCAGTCTGTTGGTATGTCAGTCGATCTGTGTCACAGTTCATCAATAGGCTCAATGCTTTGCGAAGCAGGTCTTAATCTAATCTACAGAATGTTCTCTTTTTTCTAATCTATGGTCTCTCTTTCTTACTTGTTTTTTCATGTGCAAACAAACAAAAATTTGTGAATGAAAGCAGCTTTTTAATGGTAAATAATGTGTGGCTACACCAGTGGTTTCCAAACTATTTCTGTTGGGCCCCCCTTTGGTTAATAAGACCCCCCCACACACACACACACACAAACACACTTTATGAACCACTAGACTATACTGATATAAGGTGTAGAGGAGAGACCAGAGTAAGGGAAAAGCTGACTGACTTACAATGATGGCAAAATTTAATTGTGACCCAATACTCATAAATATGATAATTAGTAAATTTCATTATTTACCAGTTTGTAACATCATTAATACTACTACTACTACTACTACTACTACTACTACTACTACTACTACTACTACTACTACTACTACTACTACTACTA
>NW_013952547.1:1050477-1052623 GCF_001266775.1 Austrofundulus limnaeus
AAAAAAAAAAAAAAACATTTCCGATTAGTAGGAAATACCTCAAAACAGGTAAACAGTGAACAGTGTTTGGCTGCAGTCCATTGGAAACATTTGTCGACACTGTCAGAGCAGAGCAGGTCGGTTGACTTGGAAAGTGGACAAACGTTTGGAGGAGGAGAGAAATGAGAGCGATGCCTCTGATCGAAGAGGATGTAATTAGGGCTTTGAGTAAACCCAAACATCACAGTGGTGTAGAAGAACATGTGGGTGAGTCATTAAACTAAACTGTACACGTAATAAAAAACAGCAGTTAGCAGATGGCTCCTGATTGGTGCATTTAGCTGTAAACAGATGTCTGTGCTGGCTCATTGGATTCAAAATTAGAGTTTTGCCTGAAGTTGCATTTCTCTGTAGTTATTTATTTTTCTCCTGTGCAGGTTTTTCTGTACACCAGTGCTATATAGAAAAAAAACCAGTCACAAGATGGGATTGTTGTCATTGTATGAGTGGCGTACTCCTCTGCAGCCTTCACACCAGTTTGACGCTTATGAAATCTGTGAGCCGACACATTTCTGAGCAAAGTGTCATCAAAATATTTGGTGGGATTTTAAAACGGTTTTACAAGTTGTCAGATTCTGCAGCAGTGTTTGAACTCTCCATTCGGTTGTACAGACATACATTCAACACATGAAGTCCATGTATTTATTCTTTATCAGTTTAGTTCAGACATTTTCACCCAAGTTCATAGCAGAGGCTTGTTTTCCTTTGAAAATAACCCCTAACAGCCAAAATGTGATGTGTAACATTTTGATGGCCTTTTCTACGCTTTTATTTCCTGCCTGACGTACTTCTTATCTACTTCATATTCTCTTAATTGGACCGTGGAGTCCAATAAAGAGACTGTACAATCAGTAACCGGGCTGCCCCAAGGCTTTTGACAGCCACTTGCATTTTAATAGCTTCACTCGTTCTAGTGCTTTTGTTTCGCTGCACGGTTTGCTACACTTTCCATTAGCACGTGCCCACGGATGAGCGTGCAGGGTAAAGCTGAGGCATAGATGCCCACTCGGTGGAGTCACAGCACTGTTTTACTGCGATGCATGTGGGCGTGTTGGCGGTGAACGGCTCTTCACGACTTTCGTGAATTGATCTGAAAAAAAAAAGTGCAAGGTGGAAAGCGAGTTCTGAATTGTGGAGGTTTTAGTATCACATTGTTGTAACCTCTCAAATGTGCAGATGAGATCAGCTTCTGTTATAATCTTTTGGAGGCAGAGTGTTCGGGGCTAATTATGATGTATAGTAGCTGGCTGCCATGGTAACGTTGGTTGGGTTTATAAGGTGTAGGGATTGGGTGGAGGGGAGCGATGCTCGAGCTGTGAAATGAAAAGTGTGTGTGTGGGGGGGATCCTTATCTCTGGCTGCTTCAAGGCATATGGCACATGAAGATATGCAGGAATGGTAGAGCTGTCAGTCATTAGGCGTATCGAGGGACAATGAGCTCACGTCTTCAACCAGCGACTATTCGTAAGCGAAGTGGATAGATCTTCACAAGCCTCATTTCAGTGGATTTATGATGATATAATCTCTACTAGCAGAAGAAATTATTAATAATCTCATCTGGATGTTCTGTGCTTATTGGAGTTTCAATTTTGGCTAGATAACTTAACATTTTTAAGCTATCTTATAATTTTTACGTCTTCCGTCTTTCTCTCTGTAGTAAGGAACGTGTGCTGAGGTTGATAGTTCAATCTCGACCAATGAAGATGACAGCACGCTAGCATGACGCTTACGAAGTTATGAAGCCCGACATGGCGACAACATACAACAGCAACTGAATCTGTAAACTCATTACCCTCCTCCTCTATCCAAGCTGGCARAATCAATTTTTGTGTCTCAACAAGACCCTTCAAAGTCCGTTCATGTTCTATTCCTTATTCTTTAACATGACCTTCATCCAGTAAGGAGGAGGCCTTACATTTTTYTTGTTATTAGTTTTTCATCAAGACAGAAATTAACGTTTGTTTCTTCTACCTTGTATTTAACCAGAGTTGTAAAGTAACTAAGTACAAATACTTCGTTAATGTACTTAAGTAGAATTTTGGGGTATCTGTACTTTACTTGAGTAATTATTTTTTCAGCCTACTTTTTACTTCTACTTCTTACATTT
>NW_013952547.1:1053103-1054936 GCF_001266775.1 Austrofundulus limnaeus
ACATAAATTAATTATTTTAATACAATATAGTAATTTCTGCATTGTTTTGGGGAGGTCACCTCCTAATAAATGTCACTGACGAAAATCTAACTGCTCATTTTAAATCAGTACAAAAAAATATCAGATACTTTAAGACTTTTACTCAAGTAATATTCCTAAAGGAGACTTTTACCAAAGCCGTTTTTTGGTAAGAAACATGTACTATTACTCAAGTATCACTTTGTGGGACTTTATACAACACAGTATTTAACCAACCTGGGTCTAAGGTCCTGGGTTCAGTCCCCGGTTTGGACCCGGGGTCTTACTGTGCAGATGTGAAATGTTCTCTTCATAAAGTGGGTTTTCTCCAGGTTCTCGGGTTTGGCCCAAAAACCAAAAACATGCATGTTAGGTTTTTCTTCCAGCTCAGGCCTCTCTTGCAAAAGAGGTCTGTGATCTCAATGGGATTTTCCTGGTTAAATAAAGGTTAAAAGTAAGTAAGCTCTAAGTAATTTATTTCTTGCACAAAGTACTTGACAAACAGGTCAGTATGCTTTGCAATTATTTCTACATAGTAAATTTAGTTTTTTAATATAATTTGGAAATTTGCCCCGTATCATTATAAAGATTTATAACAGATATGTTTAAACATTTTGATTTTCCTTCTCCCTCTGCACCCCGCCATTCTGCAACAAGCCTGGCAAATGTTTRAACTCCTCCGCTCATTAATTATCTCAAACCTAAATCTACAGTTGATTGTTTCGAGAACATGGTACTGCATGTAGTGATGATAATTCCCAGCTAATAAGCGCCGTGTAATAATTATGTGAAGCCAGCATTGAGACGATGCTMCAGCACCTCAGATATTTCAGGCATATTGATTTCTTTGTCAAATAAGATTCTAATTTAATGCTCCAGTGAAAGACCAGATCAGAGCATCGGTGTGCAGCGAGAGTCTATAAAGATCCAGTGAAGCGTTGTTGTGTGATCATGTGGCTGTGTGTTTGTTGTCATATATGTGGAAGTGAGATTTCTGTTTGTGTGTTTGAGGAGTGTAGGTGGGTCTGTATTGATCACGGTTGAGATAATTCCAGGGTGAAGCAGCCTGCAGATAAAAATGTTCCTCATCAAGTTTATTTTAGGCTCGTGAGCAGGTGTTTTAAGTGGAGAATGTGTAAACAAAAATATTACTTCATTAGTGATTATTTGGTGTAAAAGCAGTAATCGGCTACAGTTTTTAAGTCAGTTCTATACCAGCTGCTCATCACAGCTAATAGAGCTCGGCAAACACAAAAATGGCTACATTTTTTAACTTTTATTAATTTCTTTAAAACAAATCAATCCTATGTACAACTATAAAAAAAGAAAAAAAACAAATACAATGAAATAAAAGGAAGCAGAGAAGAAAAAGTCTTATACAGTATCTGCCCCATTTTCCCCTCAAGTATAAGCTCAGACAAGACTAATCTTCAAATAACGAAAAAACATAAATGTCAAATCCATCTAGAACACAAATTTACATGAATACATATATGTTTTTTATATTTATTTAAAAGCCCAACTTTTATCATTTTCTTAAACATGTGTATTGATCTAGCATTTTTAACATTCTCTTCCAGATTATTCCACAATCTGACTCCTTGGGTTGAGGTTCACTGTTCTTTCAGACTGGTTCTAAATTTAGGTTTCATGAACATCTCTATTCCCTTCGGTTACAACAACTCTCTCTCTCTTAATAAAGTTTATAAGAGTGTTTAAAGGTTATGTGTTTTGGTGAGTCTTATGCTGCGTTCACACCGAACACGATTTCAGCTTCAAAATCGCAGCCAACGCTGAAGTTGGTCGCTTGTGCAC
>NW_013952547.1:1055847-1058273 GCF_001266775.1 Austrofundulus limnaeus
GCTCTACACCATCAGCTCTAAATGGAATATTAGCAGTTTTGTGTCTATTTGTAAATATCTTATAATTAGTTTTATCCAAATATAATGATAATTTAAGTTTAAACCAAATTTGTATTTTCACAAATTCTGTCTGCATCATCTTTAACATTCGTTCTATGGTTTTAACCAAACAAAAAAGAAGTATCTTCTGCAAATAAAATACTTTTAAAAAGACCTGACACCTTCACATACAAAATAAACAACTTTGATCCAAGTACAGAACCCTGAGGAACTCCACGTCATTTTATAGAGTTTAGCTCCAACGTCATGTACTTGCACAAATCCACAGAGAACCCCTCCCTCGCACAGCTCCACCACTAGCGGCAGCAACAATTAGCAAACACCTGGTGAAACTTCACATCTGTTGAGCTTGCAGTCCTAACCACTTATTGGTACAGTTCTTTTTAGATTTAAAAAAATGCATTTGAGGAAATTTATTTTTGGATGCCAAGGAGACTACCCACTTATAACGCTCCTACGAAAGCTTTTAAACAACATGAAGTGTTGTGAAAACATGCTGAAGTGYGATTGTCTGAAACAGAGGCCAATCTAAGAGGCCACTGTCAAGGTGTTTTAATAGGCTATGATGCAAAGACATTTATTTTTGATATATACTCCATTTTCAGAACAACTGAAGTTACTTGGTTGTGTTGTAGAATTGAAATATGTGCCTGGAAAGTTCATATCCCCCCATTAAAAACTTTAGCGTACAAGATGGAAGGCAATCCATTAATAAATACTAGTTTCATTTATTAAGTTCTTAATGTATTATTTTATTTATTAACCTTTTAACTAACCAAGCAAATCCCATCTTAGCACTTTCACAAGGGAGGCCTGGCCCTGAATGCAGGCTAATATTCAATCATTGCTGTTTTTAGATGAAAGATTCAGTCTTTTCGCTTTACATCGGAAGAACTTTTAGCTTTAGAGTTACGCTGAGTCTGTAGTCATTTGATTTTTTTTTTTACAGCAGATTCTCTAAGAGCCCCGTGTTCTGGTTCTGCTGCAGAAACGCTCATGAGTGGAGCTGTAGAGCTCAGACCACAAAGATTCATAAAGGTTTTTAATTTCCCCAGCGTCACTATCTAATTCAGCATCGCAGGGCGGGGAGGTGTAAAACCTGAAATGTACAGCCTCCACACACTCTGACAAACAATGACTACACAGCTGTCAAGCCACAGCTGTATGGTCACACTGTCATGACTCCACAGGGCAGGCCGAGTGTCGTCTTTTTGTTTCTCGACTCTTTGCTTTTCACTTTTTTGTTTTTTTTTTGGGAAAACACATCTGTTCTGCTTGAGTTCCTTTACATCTTTTGAAAACAGGACTGGAGACACGGCGACATCTTGTCATCCATTCAAAATACACACACTCAGACACACACAGTACACTAAATGTTTCCTCTCTGCTTTTTGGTGCCCACACACTGGTTGCTGACTGCATTCTGTAACGTAATCCTGTTTCTCGTTGGAGAAAAGTGCTGAGCAAAGCAGCACAAAGTACCAGAATAATTTCTCACACTGCAGCAATAACTTTTCCTTCCCCCTGACTTCATTTGCTTGTGTTGTAAATATTACATCAACTCCCCTTTAGGTAGAAAGGAGAGGGGGACTTTTTTTGGAGTGTAGCTTCTTTGTTTATTTATTTTCAGCTGTGTGGTTAGTTAATTTAGTTTAGTTAGTTGCTGCCATGCTTTCTTCAGCTCGTATCAGTCTCCTGATTTCTGCCAATGAAAACATCCCCACAGCATGAAGGTGCCACCACCGTGCTTCACTGTGGAGAAGGTGTTTTCAGCACGATCAGAGGTGTTGTACTTGTTGGTCWAAGTTCTGTTTTAGTCTCTCATTAATACATTTGTAATACATTATAAATAATCACAAACGTGTGACGTGTGAACACATCTGTGGTTGTCAGCATGCGGCTTAAGCTGTTTTATATTAGTGTCTGGTAGTTGGACTTTTTTTRCCCCCACAGCACTGTACAATATTGCACTGCGCTTTATTGTACTGTACTGCACTGGATTGTACAGTGCTGCACTTTTACTTTACTGTACTGCACTGTGGTTTTTTATATAGAACACATTTTTGTTTGTTACAAAATTAATCATTTGCATTGTACTTACCATAATATTAATTTAGCTTGAAAACTCCCAAAAAAAGAATGAGAGAAAAGAAAATTCACATTCCTTACTGTACTAGATTTACTGGATTTACTGAATGTCCYGTTTCTGTTGTATTATGCAGAATGTTGCAAACTTCTGTTAGTTACAGCGGGTAAAATAAGTATTGAACACGTCACTATTTTTCTCAGTAAGTATATTACTAGAGGTGCTAATGACATGAAATTTTCACCAGGTGTTGGTAACAACCCAAGTGATCCATACATAC
>NW_013952547.1:1059413-1078168 GCF_001266775.1 Austrofundulus limnaeus
GTATGTATGGATCACTTGGGTTGTTACCAACACCTGGTGAAAATTTCATGTCATTAGCACCTCTATTAATATATTTACTGAGACAAATGTTGACGTGTTCAATACTTATTTTACCCGCTGTATGTTCTATAAAAAAGTGCAAACTGTGAAACACAACTTTACTTTGCAAAAGAAGCTGGTCCTTTTGTGCAGTGTGTTTAAGTTTGTGCAGGGAGAGTTGATTCTGCCCAGCCCACTCTCAACCTGCTCCTGCTGGTTTTCCACACAGCTGTTTATAATGTGTTCATGTGGCTTGGTTTACTTCCTGGTGTCTCTGTTCCTCCAGCAGAGGAAATTTCATACATGCCTGTCGCGGTTCTGTTTCACGTTTGTCGGTGATTCGTCCTCACTTTTGTAAGTTGCTGCTCGTCTGTTTGTTTTGTTAGTTTTTGTTTCAAATTAAATTTCACTTTTAGCTCCTTGTTTGTGTTTTTAAGTCCAAAACCTCCTGTCACCATCTCCTGTTGTAGTCCTTATATCTCTGTTTGAAGCATATAGATGTTTCAAGTCAGAGAAAATAACCCTTTTGCTCTTTTTACTTATGTTTAATGTTGAGCATAATCAAAACAGCATGTGTGACTCGTGTGCAAGACTCAGCAGGTCTTCATGAGAAGCAGTTAAGTGGTAATGCTGACACTCATTAACAATCTGGGTTTAAAGACTTAATGAAGACCAGAGTTATCATTGTTTTAGTTCTCTGAATTAAAGAAAAAAAATCTTATTTTCACAACACAGAGAGCTTCTTAATAAATCCTCAACTTCAGAAAAAGGGAAGCGATTATAATTTGTATAAATCTTTGCATAGTRGATACATTTATTTAAATATCAGCTCAAAACAGAGCCTCATGCCTTCAGCGTTAACTCACTCTTTTAGTTTCGTGAGCTGTTAGGAGCAGTCAGCATCAGTGTAAAAACGTGAGCTGCTTTCATTCAAAAAGTGCTTCATGTTCACACAGCAGGACACACACAGCTGACAGAGCTTTAGCTCCCTGCACGTTTCAGCTTTTTTCTGATTCAGGCTGCTGAGTTTTAAAAKGTTTGGCTCGTCCTCTTTGACAAACAGCACCGTTCTGCCCGGTGCAGCGGACACTTCCTGACACAATTACAGCTCATTTGTCGGCATGCAGGGAGCCTTTGCGCTGCTCGTCATGGCAGCCTTTCCAGCAAACAAAGCCGGGTTATTGAGAGTGACAGGTGGATGCAGATCTGTCTGTCGAGATGTTAACATTCAGACTGATGCGAGCTGACAGGGGTCAGAGGTCATTGCAGCCAGTGAATGGGTGATGTGTGAGCAGTGAGTTCTGCAGCCGTCATGTTTTCATCTACATGGTGAGCATTGTTTTCTGCTGCCAGCTGCCAGTGGCAGATAGCACAGGGGACTTCCACCCATTAAAGGCTTTTTGGACAAAATGTGGGATCTACACCAAGCTGCCACTCTTCATTCTGGACTATTTAAAGTGGAGCTCAGCTAAAATTATGGGGTGGTTTTCATTTAAGCTCGCAGTAATCTGTTTAACTGTTTAACTGTGAGGAAGCAGCTCTGGACCAGGGTCTGCTCTGATGGTTTCACAACTTCTTTTCCTCAGACAAAAATCTATGATTTATTTTTATTTCAAGGTTTAAAGCAGTGGTCATACCCTCCTACGAAACTTAAAGGGGCAATATCATGTGTTTCTCAGGCATATATTTAGTTTCCATACCATAATAAAGTAACTATGTCATCTTCAGTTGTTATTAAAATGTTGTTTATATGTTTAAATAGAAAATAAACTTGTCCTCTCATCATATGTTTCTAAACGCCTTGAAATTGGCCTCTGTCCCTTMTAAGAACCTCCTTCTGCTTCTGTCACGCCCATTTCAGCATGAGCCAGGTGTATGTGTGCTCTGTGAGGAGGAGGAGCTGATCCTAAAAGGTGGTTCTAGTCCCAACCGGTTGTTTTTGCTCCTCTGCCTGCTGCCTCAGGACAGCACAGGATTTCTCAAACATGCATGAATGACAAAGTAAAACTCTGGGCATGTTTTTGATGAGAGGATAACATGATATAAAACTCAAAAAAGTTGACTTTGCATAGCCCCTTTAAAGTTTTTCAACGTGTTGCAGGCATCAAATTCAAAATGAGTGAATATTTGCAAGAAAAACTATAATAATCTTGTCTTTACAGTGGTTTTAATTAAATATATGTTGAAAAGGATTTGCAAATCATTGCATTCTGTTTTTATTAGCTTTAGACAACYTCCCAACTTTGCTGGAATGGGGGTTGTATGTGAGGTGTGTTTTCTGTGGTAGTTTGCAGCTACTCTGTTCTGTGTGACGTCGCGCGTCCATTTTTTTCTGTTTCTGCACTACATTAGGTGTTTCAGGAAATCAGCCTGGCTGTGAGAAAAAGCGTGCGTTATAGCCGCACCACAGATACACACCTCGGGCTGCTGAAGGAGTCAGATCAATGAGATTACTGTTATAAAGGCAGGGGATGCTGAGAGAAACCTTTTAAAGTGGGTAAACACACACACAGAGCACTCACATCTGCTTTTCAACATTTGCTCACTTCAGCCGCTGCGTCTGTGTGAAGCTGAATGTGTTCAACAGAGACAAACATCACAGCCGTTTTACTGCAGATGGTTGGAAAATGATTGGGAGGAAATGAGTAACAGCAGGAACCAAGTGAGAGTAATTCAACTAATTACGAATAATAAATACAAAAAACAGTCAGTGCTCATTATCAGAATAAAACAACAAAAATCCAGATTTCCTATTTATATTTTACTTACCTTTTTATAATTGTTTGCCCAGTAAAACTTGTCATTTTTAATAGGAAAGCAAAACACAAAAATAAATCCCATTTTTGGCTTCACAGAAATAAATTAAATAAAGATTTTTTTTCATTGCAACACTTGAAAACAAAAGTCATCACAAAACATTTTAAATTAATCCAATTAAAAGTCAATGCAAATCACTTCAGTATGACGTAGTGCATCAGTAAATATGAGAAGCCAGTTTGTAAAAATGAGGCAAATTGAGGAAACCTTAACTAAACTGAGTCCAGTATGAGAAGAAAAGTGTCTACAACAATCTAAAGTTTCCTCAGTAGTAGGCATTTTTCTTTAAACCTGTGCTTCTCCAATGGTAGGGCACAGTGGGGTGTTAGAGGGGCCGCCAATAAGTATATATATTTTGGTATATTACTATGGTACAAAACATGATGCACCAACACTAAACTGTTTATATACTGTATATATTAGGAGTGAGCATTTTTTACTCTTACGATTCGATTCTGATTTTTGGGGCCACGATTCGATTCAAAATGCATTTTTCATTCAAAACTGATGATGTGAGCTTATTTGCTGTGTTCCCAAAGTGCTTCATCTTCATTTTGCAAACCTCARACACCTCACTCATGCCAAAKTCACTCATTCAGTAAAAAACAAAATAAGCCCAAATCTTTGCATTCAATGAAGACAGGTCCAGTTGAATCTCTCTTTCCTCCAGTTTTGTAGTTTTGTCTTTGTTTTGGTGCTTTCTGCACACTCYRATGCTTCAGAACCAGCTGCGTGATGACGTCAGGATGTCCCATGTAGTTACAAAATGGAGGCTGGCAGCCATTGGGATTTGCTTTATTTTTTATATTTATAAAAATCGATTTTGGGACATTTTAAATCGATACTGAATCTTTGTAAATGAGAATCATGATTATGATGTAAAATGATTTTTTGGTGCACCCCTAAAGCCATTCAGGATAGCTGCTATCCACCATCTTGGAAGTGTTTTTGCAATGTTTAAGGGCCTAAATAACACCCTTCCACTTTCACAACATTTCATAACCTCCATCCAGGAGCTGCTCTTATGTGTGGGTTTGTTTCCTCCTAAACTGTGAGCYGCTGAATAAAACACTGTTACCTTCATTTGAATGAGAGCCACCTGAAACAGTGGAAGTATTCAGCCCTGAAAAGCTCCAGACTGGCGCTCTTGTTCTCGTATATAACTTCAGTGGAAGTGGTGTCTCAGTTTATTGAGGAGCGATGGCTCAGGCAGGGCTGTGTGGATAACTGCTGACGTGCCACGTTTTGAAGCAGCAGCACACTTATGGCTTTCCTCTTTCAAGCTGTATACAGCATCCGCTCTTTTTTCTCCACAGATGGTGAGTCTTGTGTTTGTGTTCTGTAGGTGTGTTAGCARGAGGCTAAGGTTACAAACTTTACAGTACTTAGCCTCGCAGAGTGCAGGAGTTTGTGCCAGCCTTTTTTTTTTAACCTAACTATCTTCCACTCAATGAGTGGGACTGAGAGGAAGTCTTATTCTTTATACCTGCCAACCTCAGGAACGAGAAAGCTGCAAACACTGAGCCTGGTTCTGCTGGAYGTTTCTTCCTGATTAGCAGGGAGTTTTTCCTCTCCACCGTTTGCTCAGGATGGGAGACTGTGATGAAGTGATTCAACACAACCTGCTGGTTTCTTCTTTAGATTATTTTTTTATGTGCAGTGCCCTGAGACAATGCATGTTGTGACATGGCGCTATATAAATAAACTTGAACTTTGTAAAAATCAGTGTCATCATTTTGATGAATTGTGGTCTTTATTTAGAAAAAGAAACCTCATAGACTGTACTTGTAGACTCAGTTTCTCACCAGCTGAAGTGTGAAAATTCAGGACACTGACAAATGTGCAGTAAAATGATTGTTTCATTCACCTATTCAAGCTGGGATGCTTCAGTAAATTATGGTAATTTACAGGAAATGCAAAACAAAAGGCAGCTCCATTTAAAAAGCTTGATTATTAAAGGTACTTTCCTAAATAATTGGCTTTTTTACAAGAGATTGCCCTGAACTGACACAATCTAGTAGCTTAATTAACATTTATGATTTAATACAATTTTACCACCATATTGAAATCTTGACTGAGATACAATATACTGTATAAAAAATGAGTTTAACCAACTTCTATTTTTCTCTTTAACTTTTAATTATCCTTTATTCACTATGCCTCAGAAATAGGTAACTATTTACTGCACTAAAATGAGCTAAATTGTGTTTTTTCTCCAGCATCAAGTTTTTTGATTTCCTGTTTCTAATTGACAGCTCAGCTGAAAATGGACAAAACAAACACGCTAATTGTTTAAAATAAACCCCAAAAGCAATCAGATGAATAATTTCACCATTAAGTTTCAGGTTCATTAAAATGATGTATAGAGCTACAGCGTGTTTCTGACAGGCTTATTAATCTCCTTGCTGCCCGTTACATCACGTCTGTGTTTTCATGTTCGTTTTATAATCAGATGTCTGCAAAACTGCTACATCAGTTTACCCACATCTGATTAAAGATTCATCTGTGTGAAGCTTGTACACAGCATTTCCAGAATCTGCCGTTTGATGAAGCTGTTGTAAAATTAAATTACACATGAATCAACAAATAATTCAATGAAAACCCTGGTTCTTCTAAAGAAACTTGATGAACTGATGTGTTTACTTGCTTTATGGTGTATTAGTTTCTGTTATACTATATTAAAAAATACATTGTGGACAAGAAGCATATTGTATACTTTAATTTTCATGACTATCCTGGTGAATAACATTTCACTTTGAACAAAAAACTTTAATTTTTTTTGCATGTTTAGGGTTTTGATTTGTTTTTATTAATAGCAGCAGCTAAGTGTGCAAAATGATGAAAAAAATCGCCCCTACTTAAACATTTTTAAGTAAAACAGTAGCTTTTCTCCTTTGTTTTGGCTGTTTGTGTACATGACTACAGTGGTTGTTTTCTTCGAGACAGAAGCTTTTAGAATCCAGGTCTCAGGGTGAAGGTCTGGGAACACCCAGCATCTGTGTGTAATCATGTTTGCGTGCTACAGATGGCTGCAGTCGATAGTTTTTCTGAACTTGTGCTTGTAGATGAACACCGGTAACCATGGCTGACAGCAGTTTTTTTCAACATGTAGGATCAAACCAACCCCATCCCCAGTCCAACTAAACATTCATTTATTCACCAATTTAAATGCAAATGTTTTCACTATTGAGGCTGAAGCATGTGTGTGCGTAAACGTTTCATTGGCAGCCAAAAATCCCAGCGCCAGCTAGTGACCGGGCATGAAAACTACAGTAGATTACAGGGCTGTGTATTGGCAAGAATTTGTGATATATTGCCATTTTCCTCCAAAAAAGATTCTAATAAAAATAACTCAATATAAAAAGCACTTTATGCATTACTTGCATAAAATCTGATTAAATTCAGTTTATTTTTGCTTTAATTAAAAATCAATYTAACAGTTTTGAGAATGAATACAGTTTTAGTAAATGATACAAACAAGCACATGACAAACACAGTATTACACCTGTATGCATCTTTGTTTTTCTCTTTCCCACAATCAACATCAATGAAACGTTTCCAGAGGTAGTTCACATGTAAAGAGTGTTTTAGTCTATTTTGTCTTTCCCTCTGTGAGGCTGGCATTAATGTGGCTCGTCAGAGATGATGAGTAGAAATAATGACTACACACACGAGAAATTACCGTCAAAGTGATTCACACAAACACTAAATGGCCTTAATGACACACATTAACAGTTTAGCACTCCTCGCCTGCTCAGCAAATAATAAAAAGCACGAGAGCTCAGATAAGTAAAACCTGCATATTCATCCTTTTTTCTCTCTCTGCAGCTTGACTGTGTTGTCTGGGATTGATTGGGTCTCTGCTCAGTGCAGTTGGTGCTATATTTTTGAATGAGTCCTGCAGCCTATTGATGTTCCTGCAAATAGAGAGGAATAATATCTGTCTGTCTCGAAACAGCAGCAGACCTTGAATATGACGCTGAATTTTCTGTAAGACAACATTTTTAAAGAAAATTCAGGGTACCAAAGCAACTAATGTCCAAAATTCCAACATTAACTTTCATCTATKAAACCCTGCAATAATCTGAGACTTACCAGGATTAAATGAAATATTAAAGCTGCTGCCAGTGGCTCAACAGGATCATCATGGTAGCCACCAGGCTTTTAGCTAGAGGGGCATCATATGGACACCTCWTTGAGCTTTCCAAATATGTAAAAAGAGTAAAGTTTGTGAAAGTAAAAACTGTTTGGAAAGCTTCAACAACTCRGAAAAAGTGTGACATCATCGCTTTAAGGTTGAGGACATAGGCTTTCCCCACAACTCGATGCAGTCAGGTCATGTGAAATGATTACTGACCAATCTGCAAACACGTGGTGTCAACAGAGAATGAAGAAGAGAGGGTGGGACACAGGAGGCGGCATCAGAAGACCAGAACGCTGTGCAGACAGGAGCAGTGAGACGACTGTCCTTAGTGTTTGTTTACTCTTCATGGATGCAAAGTTAGGTCATGGTGTGACTGAATGAAATGTCATTATTTGCAAATWGTCACAATACCCTTTTCATCAGGTCATGACTGAAGGTAAATAATCATTTTGTGATGACATGCTAGGATTTGGCATCCACACCTTTTAACATGTCACCATCCATTTATTTGGTTTGACAAATCGTAATCAAAATCAGCTGAAACCAGTCTGGTGTAGTGCATGTCCAAGTCTTTTTAAATCTAAGACTGTCAGGTAGTGTCCTGAAATGAAGGTGGAAGCAACCCGTCAAAATGAAAGTCTTAACACGTGACCGTTTAGTGGTTTAGTCCAGTTTTTTCCTACGTATAAACAATGAAACTAAGCGATTGTGCTTGAGCGTTTTGAAGAAACTTCGGACCTTCAGCTGCAACGTTTTTCTAAGTGAAGCCACCGAAGTCACGCATCAAGTGAGGAAATGGCTAATTATTATGCTAACTCTTCACCAGGTGGACAGGGGTGTTAATTGCAATCTGTCAAAATGATAGATGGCCTTCAGATTTTCCCGTCACTGTTTAATAAAAAAACAGCCAAATAAGGYAAATATTCGGTTAACACGACCCKTGGTACATTAATCATGCACTGGTGTGACAACTGCAGATAAACCTTATAGTAACTACAACACTCCATGGTTGACACATACCATTATGCAGCTAARAGATGGATTTTTTTTGTTTTTTTATTCTTGTTTTTGATTGACAGGTGTTTGGTTCAGTGATCGTGGTTTATACTTGATGTCGGTCACTGACAGACGAGTGTAGGCACTCAGTAACATTATGATGTTGGCTGTCCCAGTGGGGTTCGCAGCCCTGCTTTTTCTAAGAGTTCTCATCTGTTCCTCATTAGAGCCGTTTGCTATCCTTCACACAAACACGGCCGCCCTTATCCAGCTCATGTACGGAGGCAAATTTGCACTCACAAACCCACGCAACTCCTGCATAATTAGTTTTGTTTTGCCCTTTTATATATATATATATAATACCGTCGCACAGCATTTTCTTTCTGTTAAGTTTTATCCCTTTGGAGCCATAGCTACAAAGAGGAAAATTCTCACTGGAATAAGAGTTTTCTGAATCCTTGTTATGGGTTAATTGATGACATCATCACCACTTAAGAGCAACATATGTTTTTTTTTCTTGCTGTCATGGTTTAAGTTGTTTCATGGAGGCAGTAAATGTTCCTGCCGTGCTTTGTTGGCTCTCTTGGACAGATTTGATTTTTTTATGGACTGCTAACCTTATGTCTACTTTCCTCCCCTCCTCCTCCTTTTGTACCTCCCATCACATCCTCCAGACTTTAACTATAACACAGATGGCTATGAGGGAGAAGCAGCAGAAGATGGCAAGTCCCAGGACGGCTCCGAGACGTTGCCCTATATAGATGAATCGCCCACTATGTCGCCCCAGCTGTGCGCTTCTCAGGGGGTGGATCGACTCTCCCCCACACGCATGGAGGGCCTAATACCTGGGGTAAACACACACTCACACACACAGGTATAAGATATAATGTTACTTTTTCTGTGTCTTACATGGCGGTAAGATATAGTGACATGAGAGACGTATAAGGTTGATAAATCACCAGCCTGATCTTTGTGATCCTGTATATTTATGAACATATAACCCATCAGCTAACCAGAACCATGTCAGTAATGATTGGTTTACATGGTCCAGGACTGGAAAGTCCAGTATTTATCTCACAGGACCAGTTCCTGTTTTTATGCAAAAACATTTGTACACACCGAGCATCACACMAACCCAGTTTTACATCCAGCATCAGATCAGGTTCCTAACCGTTGTCCTCCCAGACTCATCCTGAAACCAGCGTCGACCTGCACAGCATTAGTTTCAATCAGTCAACACAACCTTTAAGGTTCAGACAAGCAGATTGTAAAAAGTTCAATGAGTCATCAGTCAGTTTTTAGTTTGGTTTAAAATAACTGCTGGTGTTTTATGACCTTTTAAGTGTTTTCTGAGAATCTTTGACTAACTTAAGAATCTTTTGAGACACTACTGACTGAAAAATTGGTTGTTTTCATGTTTTAATTATGTTGATACCTCGAGGTAAAAAGTGAATAAAGTCTAGAACAGAGCTGTTAACTCTTGTTTCAGAAGTACAGAAGTGACCGTAACCTTTTAAAAGCACTTTATTTGACCTTTGTTGGAGTGTGGTGGGGTCAGGGGCKACATCACACATTTTTAATTCTGCATCCTTTAGTGTATTCTCCTCTAAATAACCAGGCTGATTTAACTTTCAACTTACAGTAAAGRAGTCATTTGAACAGGAGTCTGGTTTTGTTCTGCTCAGACACCAAACATCTTTTTATATCTTTTATAAGTTTTTTTTTAAATGTCCAGATCCTGTTTGTCTCTTATTTTCTTTGTTTCCACACATGTTGACTTCACCTCCCTTCTGTTTCAGAGTTTGGTTTATTCATTTATTTTCATCATGTGGAGCTTAAATTTCCCTCTGTGCTACAACCAGTGGCTGTAGACGAGTACACAGAAGGGAGYGGGGCTGCTCTGGTGGTAGTTTTATTGCTTTTTGTTAATGAGAAGACGAGAAGTAGACAAAAATACATTGATTTTAACATCAAAACAAACCACAAATGCTGAGTTCAAATAAAACCCCTGTTTCAAATCAGCTTGGTTTGAATGTTTCAGTCTTGATGATTTAATGAGAGCTCCAGTGAAAGACAAATGAGTCCATTTCTCAACACTTTGAAATGCTCCTCTGTCATCTCACGTTGGTAGATTTTTATTTGCGTGAATGACATCAAACATTCCCTCTATTCACATGATCATTTGTCTTCCATACATTTATCGGCACATACCTCCGTCCCCATTTTTTTTTTGCTATTTAAACACAGGGTTTTTGCAGGGTCTTTAAAGTCTAAAATTTGAAAATCAAAATTTTAGGCCTAAAAATGTCCAAAAATGCCTATAATTTTGTCAAGTCCCAATGTTTTTTTACTTTCGTTCATTCCCGAGAAGCGTTGGCTGCACAAACAGAGTKAAGTGCTGTAATCAGAGGTTGACGTGATCTGTCTACATGAAGTGCTAAGTTTGCTACCGGTCTTGGTACGTAGTTAAACTACAAAATCCTGTGATAACTGCAGGCAAAAAATAGCACAGTTTACTTCCACGTTTTCAACCTCTTTGCTGCTACAACCCTTATTCACCCGCCCAAAAAACAAAGAAGTTCAGTCATGTCTGCTGCTTGTCATTTAAACATGGGAAAGTGTTTTCCATGAGACTTGGCTTGATATCAGTGATTTTTACACTCTGTTGGAAGCGGTCCACAGCACTCGATATGAAGGTCTCATAGTTATGACCATTTCAGTAAAATAAATTAATGTTCTTGCACTAAAATTTAATATTCTTTAAAAACTAAATTGATAACATTAAAAGGTTTCCGTTAAAATTTCTGGGAGCATTTGAATGTTTTTATAAATGCTTCGGTTTGGTCTNTAAATATTCTTTAAAAACTAAATTGATAACATTAAAAGGTTTCCGTTAAAATTTCTGGGAGCATTTGAATGTTTTTATAAATGCTTCGGTTTGGTCTTAAAATCATTCCTGATGGTCTTAAAAGGTCTTTAAAAGGTCTTAAATTTAWCTTACTGAAATCTGCATGAACTCTGTAAACAATTCATGTATCAAAACGTTCAGCTCCTTCAGGACATTCCAGCTATGACTTTTGGTATTTCAGACATGCATACCTTATGAGATATTTAGCTTTTTTGACAGAATGGAGCTGCCTTCAACATCCTTAAAATCCATCAAAGTAGCTAAACTTTTCCTGCACTTTTTACTTTTTGTTCTGCTTTTTTGTCTCACTACTTTGTGCAAATTTTAGCTTCCTTCAGCTTCTTTCTTTCCTTATTTTATTATTTTCTGCATTTTCAGACATTTTTCTGCTCTTTTCAGCTGTTCTGTTAGTTTAAATTTTTTTCTTTCAATCTTTTGTTTTGCAATTTAAGCTGTTCAGATATTTTCTTAGCTAAATTCTTCTGTTTGTAATAACTTCAGCTACTTCTTTCAGCTGCTTAATTCAGCAAATGTTCTCGTCCTTTTTTTGTACAAAATTAAACTTTTTCATCTACTTTMTTAGCCAATTTTCTGCCATTTTTTAGCTTTAAATAGCTTGGGTATTTCACATTAGATGCAAAAAWTTGTACACCTTTTATTTTATCCTGCAATAATCTTTTAACCTGAAGCATTCACACATTCTGTAGTTTATATTAGTATTAGACGAAGTGAACTGAAACAAACATTACAGTGTGACTTTTTATTTTAAAATCAGGATTAAACATCACCTTGTTCTAAAGATGTCCACATTGTGTTTGCTCACAACTTCAGTTTGACAGTTTCTGTAGCAGCTTGCTGACCTCAGATCCTTTCACTCTAGGAGCTAGAATCATCTGACAGCTCCTGGATCAGATCTCGAGCCTCTGTAATTGTTAGCGTTTAGCTCCAGTAGCCGGAGTGCCGCTGGCGCTCTGCAGGTGGTGCATCGACAGCAGCAGGAAATGACCTCTGAACCTGACAGTCTCTGATGCCACCAGCATCAGTCTGAGTGTGCATCGATTAAACGTGTAAGGCTGTGTTCACTGTGACCCATCAGCAGGACGTTCTCTTTACATCTTCATTGGGCTTGAGGAGCTCATGGGGTTTAACATGTTTTCTCTCAGTGGTGTGTTTCTGGATGCATCTGTCTGCTCTGAGTGCCTGAGGGTCCTGTCAGCTCGTCATGGGACCTTCACACACTTTGGTCAGAGGCCAAAGGGTGATTTTCATCCTTAGGGCTGAATTTATGTTTGGATTGTTGATGGGACTGGGTGCTCTGGGCCCTCATGCACCCCCTACCCTCATCACACCGATTCATTTCAGAACACAGAATAAATGTTTAGAGCATTTSTAACTGAAAGCAACCATTTCCAGTTAACTGAGCGATGTTCTCACTTTCAAACTAAACAATATATTTTTTGTTTTACACTTCTCTCCCTCTCACAGGCTCCTCCCCCCTCATCTATATTTGAAACATTTCTTGCCGTATAATCGTTAAGTTATAAATACACCCTGGCCTTGATCATTGATGTGTTTCTAATAGCAGTAATTTATGAATTATTAAGCGTTTTATTTTATTCAGAGGTATTCTTAGCAGGTCTGTCTGAGCCYAGGTCAAGTTTAGTAAAATAACAGCGCGTCTCCATCTAGTGGCAGAGGAGCAGAGGAGACATTTTCTTGTGTGGAAAACCATTTAACGTGGAAAACCAAGGGAAAAGACKGTTTCTGTGATAAATGACTCACCTTAGAGTTCTGAATAAAATAGATGAGGGATTGTTTTATTTATATCTAAATAAAAAACAATTTAAATAAATGTAAAATTTAAAGTAGCAATAAACATTAAAACAATAAGGAATATTTTAAATCTACTTAATACTGCAGTCACAATTTTTTAATTGGATGTTTAGTGATATAACTTTTAAATTATGTTTGGAGAGTGGGGTGGGGTGTTTATGGATTTTTTATCATTAATTGTAAAATGTTTTATTTTATTTTTAATCTTCTGGGGTTTTTTCCATCTAATTTTTATTGTGGTTGGATGTTTTGTTTTTACTGTCTWGGACTACAGATGTAAATTAGCCTTAGGTTAAATCTGGTGCAATGCATCAAATGTTTTTATGTTTTAAATGCACATTGTCCTAAACAAATAAATTCATTCATTCGTTCATTTTAACAGTTAAAATTAAGGTTTTCAGTTGTGATTTTAAGATAAAAGCCAATCATTACTTTTATTACAATTCATGATTCCCTTTTTATTTAGTTGATCCTATTTTAAACAATCCCACAGTCTTCAGTCCAAAAAATACTTCTTCACCTGCATGAAACCTGTTTTATCWTTTTTGTTTGTTTCTTTTSTACAGTAGTGTGCACATGTTAAATGGTTTCCAAATGTTACATAAAAAAATTGAACAGACGTTTTGCTTTAAATGAAAGTACAGTTTTATTGGTGGTGCAGAGGCCGGAGAAGCTGGGTGGATCAGTAGGATGCAGGTTCAAATCTTTCAAATGAACCGGACTGTTACCAGTAATCTGGGTGGGAAAGGTGAAACATCCACATCTGTCTTCACTCTCATTTTGCCCCCCTCCCCCCGTGCCCTAGATGGCAGCCCTCTGCTCCACATGTGGGCTGTGGTTGTGTCAGGAAGGGCATCTGATTAAAAAAACAATTGTCAAATCTTTGCCTTGAGTTTGCTCGCTGATCACCACTGAAGAAGGGAGCAGCTGAAGAGGAAAAAMAAGAAAAAAAAGTCAGAGTATGGACTGTTTGGTGAGATTTTCATCCTGACGTCTCTGCTCCTCGTGCTCTTGTTAAAGCTGACCTCTCTTTCTGCTGAGCCGTTCACAAACAGACGCCTTCGTGTCAACATTCTTCTCTCCAGCGTGCAGACGTCCTCACGCAGGCGTGAAAACAAACCCTGGATCTTACATGTTGTATTTCCTGCTGCTGAACATGTGTGTTTTTCTGCTGTGTTTGCAAAAATATCTCTTGCAGATTTTAAGTAAACTTTGAGTGACCGTCAATTCATGACGTCTGTACGCCGCAGTCCCAGAAACAAGTATAACTCTGTCACAGTTACAGTGTGGTAGTAGCTGAGAGTTAGGCTGAACACATACTCCAAATGCAAGATCGTTTTTGCCTGGTGGAATCGTCTGTTTCTGTTAGAAAAAAATGTCATGAATCAGTAGTTAAAAATGAAGCTTTGTGAAAATAAGCATTGGCTGATTAACGTTTGGAGTCACTCTGGCTGTGTCCAAATTCAGGGGTTTCGTCCTTCGAAGGCTGAATTTACGTCAGTGTTGCACCGAAGGCTGTCCAAATTCAAAGGCTCCATATGCGTCCTCCATTTCCCCCAGTTTTACAGGTCCGGTGTATCCTTCTCAGCCCACCCTACCCCAAGATCCATTGCGGGCTAACTGGGAAAATAAATCAGTACAAAAATTAAAACTTTAAAACAGTTGTGTTTTTAGGCTTTTGCCATTTGCACAGAGATGATTTTTAATATGTCTGAAATCATCGTAAAGGAGTGGTATGGCAGGTTCTTTAGTCTTCATATTGCCTCTAATATTTTGCTCATTTCTATCGATTTTTGACTTTTATTGCTTCTATTTAGTGTTGTCACAGTTATAGGCAGGACTTACTCCAGGCTAAGGGCGGGAACACAGCTGAAGGCTAGYCTGTCCAAACTCACAGCCACTTTCTTCTGGTCTTTGCGGTCGACAAAGCCCACATTTACCATGTAGACAGGGTCCTTCGAAGGACGCGGCCTCTGATTTTGGACACAGCCTCTGATTTAGAAAGACCACCACAGACATTAGCCAGCACAAAAGTGTCTTTAAATCTGTCAGTTTCAGAGAGATTGAGTTAAAAAAAAAAACGTTAATGATCCTGATGGTTTGTAGTTGTGCTGACCTGGAAATGCAGAACGAGTTACAGGCATGAATATCTTCTACCCAGCTCTACTGCTGGTCTTTAAACGTGTTCCTCTGCACCGTTAGTCTGCAAACCACACTGCAGAGGGTGTAAAGATGTTCTGAAGCAGCTCCTCGTTCAAAACTGCACCCAAACACTAAGCTGACTCATCGTATCTTGAGTCCAGGTTAAACCTTGGTTTTATTACTATCCAGGTTGMTTTATTATCCTGCTTGTGGCATTGCACACGTGTCCTCTTCTCGAAGCTTTTCCYCCCTGCCTTGCCTTTGAAACGGCTGAACTTTGCGACCTGTAATTGGAACCATGCGCACACGAGCAGCGCCAGCTCAACGTGCACAGGCTRTCGGCGGATCAATAAGGAGACAATGGCCTGAGAGGAGACGGGCAGCCTGCAGCASGAGAAAGGCAGAACCCGTGTTTGCGATTAGGAAGTGGCTTCTGACCGAAGTGGAGCAGAAATGGAGAGAACGAAGCAGACGGACATGGTTGCTCAGAGAGAAACGGCCCGTGCAGCCATCAAGGAAGTGGCTGGATAGTGTTTGTTGTGAGGGGAGGGACGGACCTCATCGACCGAACAGTTACACACACATACACACACACACACGTGGAGGCGTGCACAAGCACCAGGAAGCCCAGCAGAGGAAGGGGGTGGGGTTGTGTAGGCGGGGCCCTTTCTCTCTCCGTCGGTGTCCAGACGACTTGCTCTGAAGGGAAAACCCTGATCTGTCCCGGCAGGCCCCGAGCAGGGGAGTTTGGATCAGGGGAAGAAACGGACAGAAAGGTGAAAGACAGGAAACCAAAAATAAAAATAAACTGAAAGGAGGAACCATGGAGGAGGACGAGGAGGAGGTGCTGGGCTACTTGGACAAGGTGCTGGAGGAGGAAGAGGAGGTGCCTGAATATGGAGATGGGGAGCTGGATCCCATCACTCCGCTTTATAGTCAGTTCAAGGTGAGGCGGGATGCAGGAAACACACACACACACACACACACACACACACACACTACTGTCACCGACCAGCCTTTAGACACTTTAATGAAAGAAAAACAGGAAGTCTTATTTGGATTCTTGGCTTGACACTGTTCTGTGTGTGAACCATCTGTGCTGTGTGTGTGTGTGTCTGTGTGRGTCTGTGTGTGTCTGTGTGGCCTGATGAGGTAACTGCTGCTGCTGTGAAGCACATGCCTGTCCTCTCTGTTTCTGTTGAATTTCTCCTGCTTCCTACTCGTCAGGCTAACTTCAGTCTTGGTGTAACTTCAGTCTTGGTGTGTGTTCACTCCTCCCAGCAGGAAAAAAAAAACTACCTGACAGAAACTGTGTCGCCTCGCTCCGCTCGCTGTCACCGACGACATCGGCTCTGTCATCACGCAGAACGAGAACAGAGGGCGCAATAGGAAAGAAAACATGGAGGGCTGTCTGTGGAAAAAACACAAACTCCTCCTGAACGTCTCGTCTTGTCCCACAGCAGCTCTTTGTACAGCAGGAGGAAAATAGTCTTCCTCCTTATTTTTTAACACGTGTCTACGACATTTGACAAAATAGTGAGCTGAGCGGTTCTTCACAGGTCATAGCACCTTGGAGAGAATGCTGCGACTCAAACCTCAGCTCTGTAAAGAGCTATATGGTGCTTAAAATAACATGAAAGTTCTGTCTTTGAATTCCTCATGGTGGGATTTAGTTTCTTTCTGGTCACTTTCCACAGTAATAAAGCTGAAGTAGGCTGACAGAAGGTGGAGACTGGAACTGTTTCACCATCCTGAAACTTTTCCACAGTTTGTCCAACTCACAAAAAATAAATAAATAAATAACCCTGCCGTCAGTGGAAAAATTATTAGGAAACACACGAAGCTGTAATATGCCCACAAAAGCAAATTTTTGATTCATTAAGTAATATAACCTTCTACTTTTGACCCACAGTGTTTAGAACATATTCACTAATTACAGATGTGTGATTAGTTGTAAATATTGAGACTCGCTGATCTGTAGCCCTTTTTTTATTCCTCTGTAGAGATGATGTCAGCGCCCGAGGAGGCTGTGATTGGCTTCTTCCTGGTCTTATCAGTCAGAGCTATTGTGCTGGTATGGTCATAAGGATCTGCTCGTTAATAATTCATCTTTTCTCCTCTCTCTGCTGCTCTTTGGCCTTTTGTAAGAGCGTCTAAGTGCCAATAGTTTCGCACTTTGTGAAGTTCACRGGAGCTCGGACGTCAGCGATGAAGGACTGAATGACTGTGGGCTGATTCTCTCTGAGAGGAAATAGTTCATTTCCATAAATGTTTAGAGGAGCCTGACTGAACATGCTATTTTACTATTTCATATATAGTGCAAATAAAATCATGGGGTTGTTAAATATATAGAGGACAATAAATTCAAATTAGGTGGATTTTCATTTGCCTGCTTGTTTGTTTCCTTCGTGTCTCCCTCTTTTCTACTCCTCGGCGTTGGGAGGAGTYAAGTCCAGCYTCAGGTATTTTCCAGACTCATGGTCTCTAGCCTCTGTAGCATGAGAGCRCTGRAGGWATTTAGCCAGTTCTGGCTCCGTTTTTCAGCTGYCYACGCCTCAGGAGCCTCTCAGGTCCACCGTGCCAAACCTGAGAGTTTTCAATGTTTGTGACGAGATGGACGGATGGAAACGTTGCAGAAGTGTTGACGAGAATAAAGAGGTTTAAAGTGCTTCATGTTCACCTAATGTTTTCTAAAATTTTAAACCAATTTTACCTGAAAATGTAATTTTTTTTTACGTTTGACTGCCCCAGACTGCTTTAATGCAAAATGGTTTTTTTTTGCGATAACTTGTCATTTTGAAATCAATTCTGCACAATCATCTGACAAATAGACATAAATGTTTGATCACATTAATTATTTTGAAAACCCTGATGAAAGTGGTGACTTCTTTAAGCTCACGTTGTGAGAGTTGTCTGGAAACAGAGGAAACGAGCTGTTTAGATGTTTCCAGARCACTGAATATTCCCAGAGCAGAAGTATTACCCTGTGTGTGTGATGTTTACCTGATGTGGTAACTGCAGTGGCATCACTCAGGAAATGAGCTTGAGTCATCACTCTGATGTGGCCAAATCCTAGAAATACATGTTAGAAAATGTCCCTGAACTTTGTGTGTTTTAAGCTTTATAAWTGTGCTTCGTCTCGTCCTGCAGGGAGACCCAGAGAAAGGGCTGGAGATGAAGAAACTGGTGCTGTCAGGTTTCTTGGCCAGCGAGGAGATCTACATTAACCAACTGGACGCCCTGCTGCTGGTGAGAAACTCAAACACCTGCAGAATGAGAGTCGGCTCACAGTCACGGCAGTTTCCTGAAATACTTCTTCATGTTGAGCATTTCGTCACTTCCTGTCTCATCYACCGCACGCTGCACTTTAACCAACATTTGGTCAAAGAAAGAATTAAAAAAACACCTGAAATTTCAGCATTTACAACTTTGTATCGACTTGAGCTGTAACAGAGCCAGACTCTTATTCTGAAGAGGATCTCCAGACTTTATTTTGAAACTCCTTCAGAGGCTTTTCTTTAGTTCTCATTCTGCCAAAATAACTGGCTTAAAAGGACGTATGGGGGCGGCCATGATGAAAGAAAACAACAAAACAATAGATCCTGCTGAACAAAAGAAAACCCAATATCTCAGTGTCTGCTGAGTCACAGGTCGCCACAGAGCGGACTGGCTTGCTTTGCTTTAGTTGTTTATTTATTTTTAATAATGCATTCATTGGACCTTTTTTATATGAAACAATACCTAAAAAATGATCTTAAGATCTTGGAGTCATAGTTAAATTTTGTGCATAATAATGAGGTTAATCAAGAAATCAATATTTTTTTGTCATTTCAAATGAGCACATGAGGAATGAAAGAAAGATACTGAGGTCCCAGT
>NW_013952547.1:1078594-1086880 GCF_001266775.1 Austrofundulus limnaeus
TAGTGTGTGTATGTTTGTATATACAGTATATGTACATACATACATATATAGTCAGGGTAAGGGTGTCAAAGTGTGTGCCTGCAGCTACTGTTGTCTCTGCTTTTAAAAAAAGATCCAGTTTGTCTGATGCGCCTCCATCCAGGCCCCGGTGTGAGACTGACTCATCGTGAGCCCAGGGGAAGTGACGCAAAACCWTTTTTGTTTTCGCTGTAATTCAGGCTGTCCTTCACTCCTGCCAGGACCACTGCACACGTCTCCAGGATTAACAATTGGTGTGCAACCCGCTGCTCAGAAACATCACAGTGGGAGGAAATAAAAAGTCACCCAGCTGTAAAATGAAGACCTAAGATTACACAGATTTGTCTACAGTTTTTGCCTTTTGGGTGCTGGATCAGATGGCCCAAACCCGCCTCGGTGGCTGCTCTGAAATCCGACATACTCTGACCTAAATTATCTGTATTTCTAAACCCTTTTGTTGTTTTTCCTTCATTTCTCTATCCATTACTCCTGTCAGCTGTTTCACTACCTGTGCCTTGTGTTTCTACAGCCCATGAAGCCTCTGAAAGCCACAGCCACCACATCCCAGCCCGTCCTGACCCTGCAGCAGATAGAGACCATCTTCTACAAAATCCAGGACATCTTCGAGATCCACAAAGAGTTCTACGATGCCCTCTTACCCAGCATACAGCAGTGGGACGACYGGGTCACTGTGGGACATTTGTTCAAGAAACTGGTAAGTCTGATGTGGCCGCAGGACTTCAACCCCGCCCCCCACCCCCACCTTSTCTTTCACAGGAAACACGTAAATGGTGGTTAAAAGGAGAACTGTTCACGAGGCCAAATTTAGGTGGTGATTCACTGGGTTTGTGTTTCCAGGCTGAAGTCAGCACAAACGTCACCGCCTCTGGTCTGTCGCTTCTCTGCAGAGTTCTCAGTACAGAAAGTAACCGTGTCGTTGGTGTGTGTGTGTGTGTGTGTGAGGTCACAAAGGCTCTGAGCCTCAGTAGTTTGTTAGTGTTAGATCAGTCCAGCTGTATGTTTGCTTTGGAAAGGACCATAAACGTGTTACAGTGAGCGCACATCCAGTTCAGAAACACTTCACTTTTCATCCCTTTCCATATACTGTGAAAAAGCTACAGTTTTGACTGAACATAAACATGTCTCTTTAGCTCATAGTGAGTCTGAAGGCTGATGGAAACTGAATATTGTCCAAGAATGTTTGTGTAACARGAAGCTTTACAAACCTGGAAATCCTATCAGGGTTTTATGATTAGGTGACAGTTAAGTCTTCATTTACCAGGATTATTCTTCATCCATAGCACCAAGAGAAACAGTGCTGRTTCTTTGGTTTGAAATGATCTTTGTTGTGTTTCATTAATTCTTTTTTCTGAAACAAAAATGAGAGAACTTCAGTACTCACAGCTGGTAAAAGGCAGATGGCTCCAGATGCCGGAGGATGTTAGGATGTTTCACATTTTTTTTCGCCCAGTTGTTCACATTATATTTTAAAWGTGATCATCTGAGGCGACTCGCATGCACAGAAGATGTGACYTCARGTGCAGCTCGCTGTGTTTACCAAAGCAAATCTGGATGCTATGTACGTTCGCATCGATTCTGAAGTTACTGTGCAATCAGAGCCCATTAATTTATCTGCTGTTCTTGTTTTGTACAATGTTTACATTTGAATTTTGCTACTTCCTGCCTATTCAGGAGCAGAATCACACTTTTTCCTGTAACAGGAGTAACTGAAAATAGACACAAATATGGATCCCATCCTGCTAGTGTTGATGTGATCCAGCACGTTGGTATACCACCGTTAGCATCATGCTGGTGTAAAGTCTCAGCCATCCAGGACTTGACATTTTTAAAGGTTTACAAAAAGACGAAGCAACTGGACMTCTGTAGCTTAGGATGATTAGGGCTGGATATTGTGAACAACCTCACAATTCAATTAGATTTTAATTCAATATTGACTTAAAAGGTTTGAAAGGTTTAAAGGTATTGATAACATTAATATCTGGATTGATGTATACTCTGACCTGAATGATGCAAAAGTCAGATAAAATGAACCTGACCATTCAGAGTGAGGATKTATATCAGATTTAGTACCACATGTGGAAAAGACCTGGGTTGTATGCAAAAATAAAAACCCCAAAATTGGATTTGTCACTTTCAGACTGTTAAAATAAATCCAATATGAGTCACYTATGAGCAAAAATCTGGTTTGTGTTACTTTTGCCTGCAGTGTGAACCTTATTGTCCTGGAGCAACAGGACAACCATTTACCAGTTGCTTCCTGTTAAATGGTCGTGAGTTAATCGGATGTCTGTCTCATTATGAAAGATCCTGTGAGAGTTTGCCAAGCCATGACTGCAGACTTGTTTTGACTAGAGCACAAGAGAAAGTGTTGTTCCAGCCCTGTCCAAAACTTAGCGTCTGCTTTGAAATGAGGAAAAGAAACAACAGTGAAGCTGTAAAATCTGTCTCATCTGATTGTCTGTTTCTGCCAAGTCAAATCTAGACACATTCYATTTCTTTATTTAGAAAGCCTGAGTTTATGTGAAAAGCTGAGATGGAGATTGAAACCTTACTTGAATTYAGAACTGTGAATGCTGTATAAATTTTAAATCAATCTAAAGCTTTGGAATTGGCCTGTCTCTTTAWGAGACTACTACCGTTTCAGACACTCCCACTTCAGCATGTCTTCACAATAGTGCTTCATGGGAGGGCTGCTCTGTGGGGCGGGAGCTCAGCTGGGGACTGAGCTCCAGGGCGGAGCTTTGGGCAAATAGGCGGAGCTTTTTACCAGCAGGTGCTCAGGCCGCTCCACATGTCTACCACAGGAGATTCAAGGATTTCTCAAACATGCATGAATGAGTCAAAGCAACACTCWGGATTTGTTTTTAATGAGGGAATAAAAAAAATATAAAAAAAACTTAAAAGTTGGGTTTTGCTTAAACCCCCCCCCCCCCCCCCACCTTAAAGGAGACATATCTTGCAAAATCCACTTTTTTAGCTGTTAAATACATTTTGTTGTGGAATCTGGAGTCTATGAGTGCAGAAAATTTTAATTTAGTGTCTCTTGGTGAGAGACTATAAATCTCTACTTAATATGTGCCTCCCTCCAGTAGTGTAAGAATAATTGTTTACATTTCTAGCATTCTATTGCTGACAAAAAGGAACCACCCCCAGCAGTTGTGATCAATGAGATTATGTGATTTGGGGCCATAACACCCACATAAACCTGAGTTTTTTAGAGTGTGATTTTGTGAGCAAATCAGCAGAACCGAATAAACTCATTTTCTTTCCTGAGCACACAGACTGGGAGCTTCACAAATCAGCTGAAAGTGCTGTACAAGCTGATGTGTAACAGCACAAAAAGGAAGATGTAAATATCCTAAAAGTTCCGGAGTTTCTCTCAGCAACACTTCTTTTTTTGGATGGCATTAGTCYCACCACCAAGTGTCAGCTATTACTYAACTCCTCGGCTCCCATCTGTGCCACGTAGACGTGRGTCTGCGGCACCAAAACATTTAGTCAGAGCGGCGCTGGGAGAGTACAGATGGCAACGGAGTTAAATGTTTTGCTCCCTGCTGCTCATTGCCAGCAGCATGGAGGCGACCAAAGAGTTTCAGAACGATGAGCACAACAAAGGATGGAAGCCAACAACAGCTTCAGGTCCTCAAACGTCCACAAACAGGAGCTGAGCTGCTGGCTGTGAATTTAATCAGTCAAAACAAATCTACAAGCATAAAGTGGAAGTTAGATAAATGTACCTAAASACTGGGACTTATCATTCTGTGGAAACCTAATGAAGAGTAAGTATCTTACCTGTTGTAGATAGCTCTCTGAATGATCTTCATTTGGATGAACAGAGTTTAGTTCTGACTTGTTGACAAGCTAATGACCAGTGACTACGACGCTTATTTTTACAAACATGATTTTTGCAGACTCTTCATTTCTTCGTCACACACACACACACACACYAAAAAAATTCCCATCTCTAATTTCACTCTGATCTTGTAGCCTTCAACTTTGATTGTGTGCTGAAAAGGTTAATAACATAGGAAACTGTATTCAAGAAAACAAAGAACTTAAGTGAAAATATTTATGCAAACTAAGCAGGTTGTTTCTCTGTATTTAGAGATAAAGAATATTAATGTGGATTTTCTAACCACCTAGGAGTGTGGCATTAATTTTTTTTCTTTAGATCAGTGTTCCCAACCTTTTAGACTTGTTTACCCCCTGAGGCATTTTGTCATACCACTAGTACCCCTTCAGTCAAACGTAATGATGATTCTCCTAAACTATAACGTACTACAACTGATTATTAAATGAAAATTTGTTATTTAAACCCCTAGAACGTTTAATGCTCAGGCATTTTATTTTTTCCAACTCTAATTCTCTAACTCACCCAAATGAGCAAATTCTGTGAGATTCCACGTTTTATACTGGATTTCATTTTGTGTTAATTCCATGATTCCGTCTGCAATTTCTGCATTTCGGAAATCATAGGGCCCTACAAATCTCTGTCCTATTTTTAGTTTTATTTTTTGCACACCTGGGAAGTTTTTCCATATACCCCCTGTAATATGATCATGCACCCCTASTTGGGAATCACTGCTTTAGATGGTGTGAAGGACTGGAGGAACTGTCCAAGGTCCTGAAACTACTGAAATGTTTCAGGACTTTGGACAGTGTGAAAAGCTGGAGGAACTGTCCAAGGTTCTAAAAATACTGGAAAGTTTCAGGACTTTGGACAGTGTGAAAAGCTGGAGGAACTGTCCAAGGTTCTAAAAATACTGGAAAGTTTCAGGACTTTGGACAGTGTGAAAAGCTGGAGGAACTGTCCAAGCTTCTAAAACTACTGGAATGTTTCAGGACTTAGATAACCAAAATGTCAAAATAAAAAACGCAAAATACCAGAAGTAAAACAGGCCTTAGAATAAGTCATCTTTAACCATTTATAGCGGTTCATGCTAGCTAGCTATAAGACATCCAGCAAAAAAAGTCGTATTTGTACTATAATAAACAGTTTAACACGAAATTAATGCTGCTGATCTCTGATTTTTTTTTTAAGTTTTAATGAGGTTTTTGATATTTGAATTGCTTTAACACGCAGCAATCTGCTCTGACTTGCCATTCGCCTGTCAATCTGGTCAGAATTAAACTCTTTCTTTCCAAACAAAAGTTATGCAAAGAGTTATCTACAGCAGGTTAATTGTGCACATCAGTATCACAGAAACCCCACTATGAAACTATGAAGACTGAACTTCCTGGTGTCCATATAAGGAGAAACGGGTCATTCTGTTCCTGGCGGTGAATTCTCCTGAGCTGCCACTTAGTCTGGTTGTGTGAAGTGTTGTTGCTGTGTTTGAGCTGCTACAAAAACAGATTTCTGTCTATTTCTGACCGCCTTCAGCTCTGTCCATGACAGTGTGTCTAAGCAACATGATAAAGTGTTGAAATGCTGGAACGTCATTCTGCCTGATTTGTAGTTTCCACTCAAGCTGCCAAGTATCTATGTTTGGAGCTTCAGTGGTCAAATATAGTGATTTATCTACTTTTTATCATGTTGTGCTTTAACTAAATGTATTTCCTGTCATGATAAGATTGTGCACAAAGAGGGCTTTGGTTTGGTGACCTCCAGTCTAGACATCCCAGTCTACTTGTCCGATCTGTTCTTTTTGTGATAAGAGCTTAAAAATAGTCCACAACACAGCTGCATCATCTCTTAAACGCAACAAAAGATTGAATAATTGTCTTAACTTTCCACTTTTGTATCTTGAAGGCAAGTTCGAAGAGGAATTAAAACGAGGAGCTCGAGGAGTTTTAAGAACAAAACCAACARGTCTGACTCATGCAGTCTATTCAGCTGAGTCTTAACAGTCGCTTCTTTGGTCTCTGCGTTCAAACATAGCTGAAGCAGGATGCATATTCATGCCCTGCTGCTCAGCAGCTTGTGTTACAATGCACACACAGTTCTGCAGGGTACGGAACGGAAGGAGGACGGAGAAAAGACGGACTTATTTTAAACACGGGGAATTCACCGGAAACACTGGTGGTTTGGCATTATGAGGATGTGATTGGTGCAGATTAAATGTTTGGAGCTGTGTGTGTGTGTGTCAGCTCTGCTTTAGGCTAGCAGAAAGAGCTTTTTTATTGGAAACATGTAGCATATTAGAGGGTAAAGTGAAGTTGGACTGACTATTTGTACTTTATTGAAAAGGAAATCTGTGAAGAAGTTTTGTCAGGAAGTATAACTGTTAGGTCTTCAGGATAAATGTGCAGTAAGTAAAAGAAACTGGTTTGTCAACTGACTGAAACCAGGCATCTTCTTGAATTTCTAAGCAGATGTTTACCAGATGTACCTAGCTTTAAAGCTGATTAATTCTTGCTCCATCCATCCTCAGTATAAATGTCTTCACATCAAGGCTTGGATGAGTTTGAACTTTTTAAATCCTGGTTTATATTTGACAAGATGTAAGACATCCAATCTCATTCTGGTGGTTGTGAGATGTTCTTATTTGCATGGACATTTATACTCAACGAGAAACTGGGAGAGAAGTCCTGGTAACTCCTTCCAGTGCAGTACTCATCACGCGCCAACAGGAACTACACAGCGAGAGCATGGCTTGCAGAGATAAATGAGCCAGTATTTTATTCATTTAGTATTTTGGCCCCGTTTCCTTGGTTCAGGGAACATGTCTGTATTCTGCCATGACAAGGCGCACTCCCTCCCTGAGCTGCCTGTGTCTCCACGCTGTCTCCTCCGTGCACAAAAGATTGTCCAATTTCTGCCTTCACAGTCTTTTATTATCTTTATAAGATTTATTTAACTTTCTTTGTGAGTTTTTCTGGAACAATTGTGGAAAATGATTGTATTTCTTACAGCCTCAGACAGCCTCAGTGGAGCTGTTGAAGTGAAATGGGAGCTGCTTTTCCACATAAACCCGCCCACAAAGTCCTTGACCAATCACACAGTACTTGGCTCGTACCCTGCAAGATAGTAATCGGGTCCCAATACTCACACTTCCACCCTTGTGTCCTTCAAATGCACATTCCCGCTGAATGGTTTGAGTGCGTAGTGTGTCCCAGTTGTCCGGCGTGGTCTTTTGCCCCGCCCCCTTTGCACCCTTGATCCACACATCAGCTAAGCCTGCATCCAAGCGGACTTTGGCGAACTGTATTACCCACAATTCATCGCTGTATGTGACTTGTTGTTGTTGTTGTTGTTGTTGTTGTTGTTGTTGTTGTTGTTTAGCTGTATAAAAGCCAAAATGGCGGCTGGTCTCGCTGTTTTAGTTGTCGCAGTTACGACGCAGAAGTGCAAGTCGATGACGTAATGCCTACTGTGTCAGTTCTCCAGTTTTTGCACATTGTAACCTGCACACTCGAACCTTTCCGTGCACTTCAGCTGAGTACACACCTCATAGAAGGATGTAGGGCGTAGTGCATGTATTGGGACTGGGCTAATGTTTCTAGTGTGTGTGCTTTAAACCAGTTCTTGGAGGCGATATGAAAAGAAAAAGGCAGTTTTTGTCACGCAGCCACGTCAACGAAACACAATTGCGGCACTTCTTTTGAAATATAAACCAGGCTAAAGCTTTAATGAAAAGAAAGCTGAGGTTATTGTGTTCAGCAGTAGCACGACCTCAGACACCTCTCCTACCAACCTCGGCTCTCTGGAGTTATAACTTAAACAATCCTTCACAAAACTAAGGGTCGGTTTAGATTTTATTAGAAGTTTATTGTTGGTTAGACCTGCAGGCCTCCAGTGTTCATAACACCGTTGCTCGTCTCTGAACTGGAGCACAGATTTGAGCACATTTCACCTGTCCTGTCCTCAATCCGCTGACTCCCTGTACGCCGCAGAATTCTTTTTAATATTCTCACGCTGACTTATAAATGTTTGAACAGTCTTTCCCCTTCTTATCTCAGAGACTTGCTTTGACTCGTGTGTTCCTCTGCGGGCCTTGAGATCGTCTGATCAGTTGCTTTTGGTCGTCCTGAAAATGAGGCTAAGGCTCAGAGGAGGTTGGACTTTTTCAGTCGTGGA
This sequence comes from Austrofundulus limnaeus, assembly GCF_001266775.1. Lineage (NCBI taxonomy): Eukaryota > Metazoa > Chordata > Actinopteri > Cyprinodontiformes > Rivulidae > Austrofundulus > Austrofundulus limnaeus. Next base: position 1,086,654 of record NW_013952547.1, read on the forward strand.
TCCCAAACTTTGGAACAAGATGCATTTAATATTAGACTGGCTTCTCTTTAAAAACACACATACAGTTTACATACACTTTAATTTAACGCAGTGTGAGCTGATTAAATGTTCACTGTTTATTTCCTTTTCTCGTGTTTTTTTTAATAGTTTAGTTACTAGTTCAATAGCTTTCAACCTGTTGTTTTTAAATCTGCTTCATAAATACATTTACGTTACTTGTTTTTTTT
>NW_013952547.1:1086932-1101192 GCF_001266775.1 Austrofundulus limnaeus
TCTCCATTTTCCAGACTCTTTTTTTATTTCCCACTCTGTCTCCTCTTCCTCGCTGCAGGCCAGTCAGCTGGGAGTTTACAAGGCCTTTGTGGACAACTACAAGATCGCGGTGGAGACGGCGGAGAAATGCAACCAAGCCAACATCCAGTTCCAGAAGATTTCTGAGGTCAGTTCATTCTTTGTGATGAAAGGCACAACATGTCAAACTTTACATTAAACTAGTCTCTCAAGTTCCATAAACTACAAAATCCATTCATTGAGGTAAAAAAACGCAAATAAAAGGCAGTTCAGAAGGGCAGCAGAGCGAGGGGAAACATCCTCTTTCACACAGATGGTAATTATTTTGAGGAACGTCAGATAAAAGTTTAGAAACTGCATGAGCCATTTTACTCTTTATAGTGAGAGGAAAGCAATATGTTCTCAACTTATGGCTCATTTTACATCAACACATAGTTGTTGCAAAAAGATACATATTTGGTCATTTGAACTGATGTGAAGTATGTTAATGTTAGTTTGATTGTTATGATGTTTTTAATTAACTGGAAATCAGAGAGAAGTTGGAACTCACAGCAGTTAAACACGACCATCCTCTGTTTACAAGCWAGTTTTGTCTCTAAAGCTGCTCAACTAAAACCAGAAGTTATTTAAATTGGTCCATCATGCCTTTAAAATAAATATTGAGACATGTCTTTTTATTTAAACTGTGGAAATCTTGAGGATTTGRGTCCTTAAAGGGATGTTTTGGTTAATATAAAATGGGATTCTGTTTAAAGTTTACYAACAATGAGTATCTAACCTGTTGTAGGTAGCTCTGTGAGCGACCTCAGCTTGGGGAAATAGTTTACTTCTATTTGATTTGAAGAGCTAATGGCTAGTCCTAGCAGTGTCAAGACATAAGTGCATTGCTGCTGTCCTAAAACAACATTCTGTAGCTTTTCATTTGAACATTATTTTTAAAGATCTTGTAGACAACCATCAATCTTGGTTACTAACATAGATTTCTGTCATTATGTTGAAGCTTGTMTWGCAGCAGCAGCTAGCTMTAGCTATTCCCCTGCTGTCTTTTACGTATTTTGCTAAATATTTATGCCAAACTAACCGTGCCTTGTGAAACTAACAGTAGCTTAAATGTTTAAATATTAGTGTTTGCATGAAGAGCTAATGTTAAGATTTGAGCTGTTTTAAGGGAATTAAATTCACTTTGCTATTTGTCTGTTCAAACCATACGCACAAGCTAAGAAATAATCTGAGAGGACCAACTCCTAAAGTGCTTTTACTGATTTTAAATGACTCATCTRCACAATATGTCATGGTTCATGCCAATAAATGGTTAATTTGGCAGAAAAATGCTGATATTCTTTGCTAGTTCATCAGTTGCTATTCATATTTGCTTGTTACCGCAGTAAAAAAAAACACATTACATGATGAGAAATGAGAGCAGTATGAAGGTCTATGAAGTGAGCTGCGATGAAAGTTTGGAGAGCGAAGTCGTTTTGAAGACGACCACAATCATTTCTGCTCCGGCTCTGATCAGATCAGCTGTTRGTTAAACTCTTTATGTGTTCAAAGTGACCAGAGATCCATCGGCAACAGGTCAGATATTATTTAAAAGTTTGGATTTGCCAAAACAAAATATGCTTTTCAAGCATTTAGTTTCTTTTAAACACTTACAGTCACTTTTTCAGTTTAAAAACAAAAAGTCTTTTAATTAATTCAACAACCAATCACTTATCTCATAAGTGTGCACACGGTATTGCAGTGTGTAACCTCATTACTGCACTAAGATCACAGAAATATTTAATTAAAGATGTTTTGCATTGCTGTCCTGACTGTTGTACTGTGTGCATGAACAGAGACCATTATACAAGCTGCTGCCGACACTAGCAAGCCTCATAATGTTCAGTTTGTCTTCTCCAGCTGAGCCTCAGTCAATACGGTGCTAAAAATACACACACACACACACACACACACACACACACACCAGCAAAGCATCACCATCATGGTCTCCTCACGTTGATCATGAGCTGTTCAGATTATCCGTTCTTTGCATTGTTTGTAGCATTTAGCTGTTTTATAAACATCRTAATTGTGTCATATATCAAGTTGATATGATTAAAATTCTTTCAAAATAAAAGACCTGTGCTTCAGCGATCTTAGAGTCACATGATGTGTTCGATTGGTCAGATTAGTCTGAATCCAAACTGTCTGTGATCCATTTTACAGCTTTCTAATGTTTGGATGAGTTAGTTTAACTAAACTCAGAACATAAACACATTCGTGGGTCAAATATCATCACCTAACGCTCGCAGCTTTGTCAAAATCAGATTTACTTCACATACTGATAATATTCGTAATTCGCCTTAGTACATGTTGGTACTGACTAGACCTGTAGTGGTGCTAAACAGAACTTTGATGCTCATCAGGAGTGAATGAATTTAAACTGATCATTTATTTCTTTGGTTTTCTCAGAACCTGAAAGTAAAAGGACCTAAAGACTCCAAAGACTGCACCACAACTACTTCAATGGAGGGTGAGGTTGTATGTGTGCATCAAGCCTGCTTTGTTTGTTTGTTTGTTTGTTTGTTTGTTTGTTTGTTTGTTTGTTTGCTTGTTTGTTTGTTTGTTTGTTTGTGTCTATGTGTGAGTGGGCATGCAGTCCTGTCTGTGCTGCTTTAAGAATCCAGCCCATCCTACTTGTGAATGCAGCAGTGGGCTTCAGAAAGCAGACAGTAGCATGTATGAACCTTCTCTTTCTCTCTTTGTCTCTCTCTCTCTCTCTCTCTCTCTCTCTCTCTCTCGTTCACACACTTGTGCTGATTCCCTCTCTCACTCTGGCTCGCGCTGCTTGTAAGTGAGAGGAGGCAGTGAGCAGGAGAGCAGCGTCAGAAGAGGAGAGGAGGGATATGGAGGTGCTTCTGGTCCTCAGGCTGTGTTGTAACTGTACTTACGGTAACGTCTGCGTTTTAACCACTGCTGATGTTGGATGAGAACAACCTGGAAGTGTTACTTTTCTTATCTTATATGTTTTTTTTTTCTGCAATCCAGTTGAAACTGTTTATGTTGARTTTTAAAATAAGAGTTTTGCTGCTGGTTGATATTTGTTCTGACATATTGACTGCTTACTGATGGTTTCASAGCTATATTTGTTTGGTGATAAGGTGATAAAACTCACTCATTTTGAATCATCAGAAAGTTGTTTGCTTGGACTTATAACTGCCTTTTCTGTTTTAGTGTTTCTTTAAAGAGTTTAGAAGAGATAAAGATTTGTTTTCTTTTTTATAGTTGAAACTAAAGGATCAGGATTGTTGTGTAGCAGGGCTGCCGTATGCATGATTTACTCTTGTAAACTTGCACAGTTTGGAGAATTTACCTGGGGTTTTATACAGCGATGGTCACATGAGTAACTGTATTATTGTCGGGTTGAAAGTTCAGTTTTCAGCAGCATGAARCTGTGAATTATCTCTTCATTTGTGTTGAACATGACAAATGTCTAAACTTAGAGCGATTGTTTCAATCATAGTCTTTAGCCTTTTTTGTATTTTTAGTTAGAGTGCTTCTGTGGTTTGTATGATTYCATACAGCAGCCTGAAACTACTGTCATATTCCCTCAGCAGTCCAGGATCGTCAGCACCCAGGACAGTTCCCTTGATTAATTTTATATTACAGCCACTTAATCGCTCCGTCTTTGTMTCAGAGGGGTTTGTCTTCCTCACCCACCTCTGTGTTTTGTTTTGCTCATTATAATGTATTCATATCATTTGTAATGTCYCATAACTTTTGACAAGACATGAGCTAAAAAAACATTTACAAGTTAGTTGAATTAAGTTGAAATACACAATATTTATGAAACGTGATGTTACAATATTAGTGTTGAAGAAAAAAAATGTATATATGATATTGATATTAGCCACATGGATATTGCAGTATCAATAATTWGATATATTGTGCAGCTTTTGTTTTGTTTTTGATCATTTCAATCAATGCTTTATTTATGGTGACATGAGTTTATTTCTGTAATGGAAAACATTTTGCTATTTAGACCAATAAACTAAATTGTTTTATGTTATTTAATTTCAGAACTAAAACATAAGAATGGTTTCAGTAAGGGCTGCACAATAATATTGTGAAAATARTGTTGCAGTATCAGTGTGCGCAATATTCATATGGCAAAGGACTGCTTGGAGTGCAATAATTGTTGACTGATGTACTTGAAGAGTTTTGAATTTGTATTTTTTATGCTAATGCAATATTTAGACAGTGGAGAAGAGTCTCACAGCAGTAAAAGCTCACACCAGACACAAATGACATAGATCACATAGAGTAGGAAGTACAGATTCGGTAGAGAAAGAGAAAAAAAGAGATATATCACATCTGGTGTGGTCACAACACTCACACCTCAGCCCAGTCAGATAATACCTTTAAGTATTTTGGCTTTAWCTGCTCTTTAATTGTATTTCAATAAAGTTATTTATTGGAGCATAAGTTAAAATTATTCGCTCTGTTACAGTTTAGATACTGTATATACTTGAACCTGTGATTATTTCACAGTAGTGCTAGGCAGTATGATCCAAATTTTAAYTCACGGTATTTTCAACWATTTTAAAGGTGTCACGATATTTGGTCGTTTGTACGGTCTTCAAGAAGGTTGATCAAAGATCATTATCGGGTCTATCMTTTTATGTTATTTAATAAAGGAAGACTCAGCCTCCGTGCACCCATCAACTCAACTCCGACACAAAACCACCCCCCGGATGTCCCTCAGACTTTTCACAATAGAAGCACGTTAACGTATCCAAACATTTACATCGTGCATGAAATCTACGTCACTGAAGAGGCYTATATAASATTCAGTYATGGSYAAAYWMMMMTTTTAWTTTCTTATTTTTTAACATCAGTCAYTATAAGCAGCAAAATCACCACCTGCTGTWAGTTATTGAGAAGCTYCTTCAACAACATTTGCTAATYCCCATAGCAGTGCTGCGAGGGAAAGTGTCCCCGTGAAACAGTTGACTGGCGTGTGTGACATAACGTCCCGAATGTGTTCAGGCTATGGAAACCACTATGTCTGTACTCAGAAAATACATAGAATTATGAAAACTAAACCAGTATACTGCCCAGCACTATTTGACAGTGTGCAAAAATGAATGACGTTCCCATCGCTCTCTGCTGGAGCTTGATAATCATCATCACTTAAACTGTTCAACATGGAGATGATCACACTGGTTCAACATCAGGCTGTAAGCATGTCAGCTGACATTAACACGTTGCTCAGAGGATGTCTGCTTTTAATTACATTCTCAAAGATCAGGTCAGGGTCAGATACGGAGCACCAACAAGGACACGATCAGTAAAACCGATGTACTAATATGTAACAGATCTCTGAAGCACTTTTACACAAACACTTAGRACCTGTGTTGTATACAAGGTTACCTAAAGTCATCTGATCCTCCCTGAAGGACCTGTTCCTGATGTGAATACAGAACTGTACACACACACCTACTATGTCTCTCTATCCTCGTGGGGACTTTCCATTGACTTCCATTCATTTTTTGGAAATTTTATATCCTAACCCTGACCATTTACCCTAAAATTAACCTCACAGGTACCAACCTCACATATCTGTGTTACCTAACCTCACGTATCTGTCATTGCTGCTGCCCCCTCTCTCCTCCACGTCGGCTTCAATCTACTTTCTCTCCGGCTTTCATTTCGCCATATGCATGGGAGCCTCTGATCTGGAGCCGTCGTCGTCGCTGTTCGAACCACCTCAGCCGACCCCGAGTTTGAGATGTGAGAGTAGTGGCACAAGCACATGGCAGACTTCCTGCACTTTGTATCTCGCCTTGTCCCATTCTAGCTTTTTACTGTTTGAATCTGTGTGTAGCATTTTATGTTTATTATTGCAAACCTGTACATGAGAAAAGCCTAGCTGCTGTAGTTTGGTGCTCAGTTGCAGWATTTTCCCAGCGCAGACTCTTCTTTTGATTACTGAGGACCGAAGCATCATTGTGTGTCGGACAAGGAGTCCAGTGTTTATCTCTGAGTAGGCGTGTGTGTGTTCTTGTCTGAGCTGTAGGACTGGGGCATATGTGTGTAAAAACAGAGGCTGACTTGGTGAGTGTGTATTCTCTCTCCCACAGCTCTCCTTTACAAGCCGATCGACCGTGTCACCAGAAGCACCCTGGTCCTTCATGTGAGTAACACTCTGTTCAAGGATCAAACTGTGGAAACATCTTTGATATTAGTGGGAGTGTAGGTTTGGATGGAGTATTAAAAGAAAAAACTTTCCTCTGTTCTCTGTAGGATCACTGTGTCTGATTGGTCACTGAACATAAAAACCTGCAGGTTGAAAATAAAAACCCAGTTTTTTATTTCTCCTGTTATTTTTAAGCAATCAATCCAACACAAGTGGAGATAAAAACTGATGATTTAGTGGGTCACCTTTTTGGCAACAATTTTACATGAGACCCAAGTAATATATCAGCTTTTATCTACATCTGAAACCTGTTTTAAAGGGGACATATGAGCAAAATCCACTTTTMTAGGCGTTAGTCTCTAGGTGGCAGAAAAGATGAATTTAGTTTCTCCTGGTGCGGCGTAGATATCTTTKGATTCTGCTTGGGTCATATGTTTCAACCCGTTCAGTTTTCTTTATTTTTTAGAAGTTTTCAGAACTATTACGTCAAATTACTTGCGATGGAACTTGTATATAAGGTCTGGACTTACCAACTATAATTTGTTGGTCTTATTCTCCTCTGGCTCCAACATCTAAGGCTGGATGGACACGTTTTTCCTTGTTGACATCTTTTAATTAATCTATTAAAAAAAGAAAGTTTCTGTGCAGCTATGTAGTCATAAACGTCTTCTAAACTAGAATAGACCGGTATGGAGGTTGGAGGTGGGTGGGGTAAGAGACAGCCTCAAAACGAGTTGATCTGAGACAKWTCTCAGAAAAGGGGTGAAAGAGGGGCTTGTGGAGTTACAATAAGGAGGAATTCAGACCAACGCATTGCAGTTCCACTTTATATAAACCTCAACTGAAAGATTTAAATGGGGAAAAAGATGGAATTAAAAACATGATACTGTACATCTCCTTTAATTCAAATAACACTTGTTTTATCCAATACAGTTCACCTATAGAGCAAACCAKTGTGCTTCCAAGTAGGAACAGAAATTTGCATGAACAAAGACGTTTAAAGTCAGAAATATTGACAAGAGAAATTTTTTATTGATTGGTTTAGTCTTCAGAATGTGAAGTACAACATGGTTAAAATTAAAAATCCAAACTCAAGGAGGTGATTATTAGATTATTGGTGAATTGAACAAAACAGCTGAGTGACCTTTCCACTTGTATTCCTGGGACAGGACCTGCTGAAACACACTCCTAAAGACCACCCAGACTTCCCCCTCCTGCAGGACGCTCTGCGGATCTCTCAGAACTTCCTCTCCTCCATCAACGAGGAGATTGATCCTCGCAGGACCGCGGTCACTACACCCAAAGGAGAGGTGGGTTAGAATGGAAAGTTGTGCTTCGGGTAYAGTTGGACGATATCGGCCCATAACTAATTGTGGTATTTYGCAAATAATAATGTGACAATGACTGGATGATAATTGCACTTGCATGTTGCCGATGTTGTGGCRTTGTTCTGAATTTTCTGGCTCTCCTCATACTTTGGTTTATGTRGATGTTTCAGGTGATTAAACAAGTTCATAACATTAGGGTTGGCTGCTCTGAACTGRCTTCCATCATTGGGCTCACATGCATGCTTGATGTTAGTGTCGCAAAAAAGAAAATGCCATCATCACACGGCACTAATTGTAATAAMTGTTGGTTRATTCATCTCTTAAYCCCAAACCCCWCTTTTTTCTTCTTTAGTTTCTAAMTTKTTTAGTTAAACATAGACATATGTGGTACTTACAGAAATGTCAGAATTTATCACAGACCAAAGTATTCGCTTTTAAATGCAAGTTTCACAACTTAGCTGATGACATGTATGCTGCAGTGAGATGCTAAATAAAATGTAATTACAAGCACTGATACTGGAGCTTACGAGAGTATTAGGGCCACACGAGATTTTTTTTTATTATTATTACAACAAAGTCATAATATTACAAGATTAAAGTCGTAATTTTATGAGAAAAAATACATATTATGAAAAAGAAGTCATAATCTTACATTTCCCTTACCTCATTTCCTCATTTTCCTCACACCTTCTGTGGACAGTCATGTTTATAAAGTATTCTGTGATGACTTGGGTCACTGAATAATATGGTTACATCCAAATTAGCTACGTGCCGACTACATCTGTCAATATATGCTTCAGTTTATCATACAGTTGTTTGCACAGTTTCCAAGTCCTGCTACTGATAATTTGATGCTAATGTGCTGAAAGATTAACTATTTATTTTAAGCAATGCTAAAGAACAACTTACAAGTTGCTCAACATTCCTCATTTAATGCAGTGATAACTGCATGCTTCTTCGTGTAAAGGGTATAATATTATGACTTTGATTTTAGTATATTATGACTTTTAATATTATGACTTTATTCTCATAATATTATGATTTTATATGCATACAACTTTAATGTCTGAATATTATGACTTCATTGTCGTAATTTAAAAAAATAAAAAATTCTTGTTGTGTGGCCCTAATACTCCGTCATAGGAGCTAAACCAAAATTACTCTGGTTTTTTTTAGTAACGTTTTAATAAAACAGAATTTTATGAAGTTATACCATGAAAAGGCAACTGAAGGCATGTGATATGAGGCAAACATCTTCAGACCATCTTATTTCACAGCTGTTTGTTCGGCCGACACTGGCAGACTTGTGGCCAATGTGGAACCCCTGAATTGGGACGCAGCCCTTGTTTTTGCATGTGATGGAAGAATAAGAAAAGTAACGATGGGGAAAAAAAACAGAAATAAAAACACCAAAAAGAGCAAAAGTTTGGGACTATTTCAAATRGAAAAATAGTAAAAAATAGTTTTCCTGTGGTAAAACTTTGTGCAAACAGACTGATGGTCATGTTCCGACCAAAGGTGAGGTTTGGAACGCAGACAGTCCAGTAAATCTAGAACTTTTCCTTCGACTCAACTCATTTATTTATGATCATCTTAACAGAACGTCATGTTGGTGTTTCATTCGGCATTAGTGTTGCTGCTCTAAAGCCTAAACAGTATTGTTATTGTGTCTGTCCTCATCTAATCTCACTCTAGTTGGAATAGTAGCATAGAACAGAAAAAGCCCTTTATCGTCACGCAGAGGGTAAATTCAGGTYTAGCTGTAGTTTTCTCCTGATATTTGAAACAAGCTCCTGGTCGGTCGGCTCAGCAGGAATTCCTCTCTGATTCGTCTCCAGGCCCGTCAGCTGGTGAAGGATGGGTTTCTGGTGGAAGTGTCGGAGAGCTCCAGGAAGCTCAGACACGTCTTCCTCTTCACCGACCTGCTTCTCTGCGCCAAGATGAAGAAGACATCTGCGGGGTGAGTGCGCCTGATCCAGGCTTCCAGAAGCATCCGAGCGTGTGTTAGTGAGAAACTGCACGTCTTTATAAAGCTCGATGYTTGGTGGAACGTTTTATCTTTCCTCTCTGTGTCCGTCTGCAGCCGCCAGCAGCAGTACGAGTGCAAGTGGTACATCCCTCTGGCAGATTTAACTTTCCAAACTCTGGACGAGGCCGACTCCTGCCCGAGCATCCAGGTCCTGCCCGAGTACGAGATCGAAGAGATGAAGATGAAGATCTCGGTTTTAAAGAACGAGATACAGAAAGAGAAGGTAATCCTGCTTTTAGGTATAAATTTGTTGTCCTTAAGTAAGCCAGCGTCATCCTGGAAACTCTTACTGTAGGTTTTAATCAGATCTGGAGCGAGCTCAGTGTCTCAGTCCAAATCCTGAAGGATTCTTTAGCTTCTTGATCTCAGAACGGGACTTTCCAGAGTTCCTTAGAGCTTATCATCATTTAAACTAAAAGTTTTTAAATAGACATATGCAAAATCCACTTTTTTAGGCCTTAAATACATTTTGTGAAGCACCTCGTTTGGATGTAAAGAGACGGCCTCAAAACGAGTTGATCTGAGACACATCTCAGAACAACAACTTTCAGTTTTCTCTATCAACATTTCAGTCCTAATTTGTTGTGAACCAGCTCTGACCCTCTCCTTTTTACAACACTGCTTCAGCACTTAGACATTTATGCACAGCTCTTGTAAGGTGTTTAACTGAGAAAGAAGTTACCTCAGTTTATTTTTCATTTTTTTTAAATCATGTGATTATATGTAAAACATCAAAATAGACACAAAATATAAACTCAACTTTTAATTTGAAAGGACAGCGACCACAAGCAAGATAGCCGTGAGAAATAATGGAATCATCTGGCTGCCTATAAAATAATTTTATATTGAAATGTTAAGAAAGGTTAAATAACTTTATTGAAGTAGCTTATTGGGGTTAAAATAGTTGTTTTCTGCTCTSAACACTTTAAAGTAGTCCCCACCCACCCATAGACTTCAGGAGCCCAGAGTTCCTGTTGTTCCCACTCACAACGTCCCCCTCGCCCACTCCGGGCTGGTATTTACAGCGGAGGGAGAGATTAAGCTGATTGTAGTCTGGGAGACTCTGACTCATGGCTTCCTGTTGAAGGCTGAGAATATTAGCTTTGATTTTGTTTGTTTCTTAATATCCTGACACGGASAGCAGAGACCCCTGCAGTTAGGACACCGCTAATTTTTTTCCAGCCTTCCTTCCAAAACAAGACAAGTTTCAGCAAATGACAAAATTTACATTTATTATTCAAGAAACTAATAACTGTAGCTGGTCAACATAAAAATGGTGGGATGTACGCACAAAATAAATGCCACCAACTTTCTGTACTCGTCCCAGTAAGTGTGTGAAAAGCTGCTTTTGTTCAYTTTTAGCTTTAAAGTATAATTTTTTTGGGATAAAAGCTCATTTAACTCTTGTAGATCTGAATTGTAACTGCACGCTTTTAAGTTTTCAATGTCTAAATATAGAAAATGAATAAAAATTAAGTTATTCCATAATAAAATGTAATTCTAATGGATTTTATTGTAATTTATTATCCCTGTCATCCTGTGCGCTTCATGTTTGTTCAGTATATTACTTATGCAAATCTTATAAGACAAAGTAAAATAAACAATGTTGTTTTTCGAAGCAGGAAGTATTCTGCCTAACACCTGTTTTAAGTCCTACTTATTTCCTTTTTATTTTTTCATTTTCTYTGCTTGAATCATTCCTTTTGTGTGTGTTTGCACAGAAAGCACCAAAGGGTCAGAGCCGCGTSGACCGTCTCAGGAAGAAGATGAACGAGCAGGAGTCCTGGTTGCTCCTGCACTCCCCCACCATCCCATTCCGCATCCACAACAAACATGGAAAGGTACRGACGTCCTGCTGCAGTGCTCCAGTGTCACCACTAGAGGGAGACAAGAGTTCACCTGTGTGCTTCAGATTACAGCATGAGATTATTTGACATTTCTGATTCTTTTTTTTTTAGTTTTTGACATTAAAAAATAACAAATAAATGAATAAAATTTCACCTTTTTTATTCATTAAACCCTTTTTTCTGTGTGCAGAGCTACCAGTTTCTCCTCTCGTCTGACTATGAGAGGTCAGAGTGGAGGGAAAGCATCCAGAAACTCCAGAAAAAAGGTAACAATGGGTTTAAATTCTGCTTCTTTTAATAACTGCGTGAAAAACCAACATCCATCCATCCATCACCCATCCACCCACACATCCATCCATCCATCCATGCATCCATCCATCCATCCATTCATCCATCCATCCATCCACCCACCCAGAAAAGCTGAGAAACATCAGCTTTAACCACTGCTCCATCTGTGTGAAACATGTTTAGAAATTAAAAAAATTAATCCTGCTTTGTCTATTTTTTTTTTCAGATCTCCAGGCTTGTGTATTAAGTTCTGTTGAGCTTCAGGTCCTGACCAGCTCTTGTTTCAAACTCCGAACTGTCCACAACATTCCTGTCACCAGTAACAAAGACGGTAAGAAACACTCACACAAAGGATCAAACCATTGCTTCCTCTGATTTAAAATTCATATTATTTGCATAATCTGTGCTTTTTTGACCTCATAATAAAAACAGGAGATGAATCTAGGCTGCAGTATGTTTCAGTGTGCGACTCTCAGCTTCTATATGTTTTTGCTTCAGATCTCCATGTTGTAACTCCTCTCTGAGGCTGAGGGGGGTGGCATTAAAGCCATCTGGCCGACCCACTCTGAGCTCCTCAAATGCGCTGAGATTCTCACATGCACACAGAGACAACYCATGCATGTCCTCCGAGGTGACAGGAGGGTTTCAGTGCATTCAATATATTTGTMCTTGTGTAAAGCATTCATTTGAGTCATGATTCTGACATCTGATGCATTTCAAGTGGCTGCTATGATGCAGTTTACTTGGCTTCTGAAAATACATTTCCTCAAAGGTATTTTTAATCTGAAAAGAGCTTCACTGAGTGAGAAGTAGAGTTAGGAGCTCAGAAGACAGTTTAAGTTTCACTTTCAGTTTTTCACCCGAGAGCCTGCAGGAGTCATGGGTGGGTGGGGGACGGGTTGCTCTGACATGAGGAAGCTCGGCTTAAAGACACGTCCCAGGTGGCGTTTCTGGTACCAAAAGGCGTTTCTGGTCCCCACCTGTCGTTTTGCTCCTCAGCATGGCTTCCTAAAAACGCTGCAGGATTTCTGAAACATGCATGAATGAGTCTGAGCAAGGCTTTGGTCATGTTTTTATGAGAGTATAACATTATAACATGATATAAAACTCAAAAAAGTTTATTTTTACATGATATTGCCCCTTTAAGGTTGTTCCTTTCAGTCTGATTAATTCTTTCTGCTTCTCAATGGGTCCTAGTTCTTAGACGAGTTCATTATTTTGTATTCTACCTTGAATTGTCCAAAAAGACTATCTGTTCTGCTTTAAGCTTGAAGTTTTTATCATGAAGAATTGCTTTCATTTAAAAGATGGTTTTCAGCAGCAGTAAATCGTCTAACACAATATCCAGGGATCACAATTCTGACAGTTTTCYTAAAGAAAATCTAGAAAATTCTTTTGATGTGTTTCAAACTTGCAATCGAATGCAAATTTTTTGCAGCTGCAGCCGAAATGATTGAACTTGAATCTGCAAGTATAATGTAACTTAATGAGATGAGTCGTTTTTTTTTTCCTTTCGTCTGTCATTCTCCTATCAGCATATGGTGATACCGTCATGAGATCATCATGTATGTCAGTGTACTGCATTGATTTATGAGCAATCAGACTTTAAAGTATGAAGAACATGTTGCTCAGACTAACACGTCTGTGTTTTTGTTTTCCAGACGAGGAGACTCCCGGTCTGTACGGCTTCCTTCATGTGATCGTCCACTCTGCCCAAGGGTTCAAAGAGTCAGCCAGTGAGTCGGCCAGAAAACTAGAAATGTTCTTTTATAAGCCACAGTTTTACACACAGTCCAGCTCCTGTGCATATATGTCTGTCAGCAAAACATTTGATCCAGTGGCTGCASTTGAACATGCAGCTTTAATCTTCTSCACYATGAAGGAAAAGTTGCAGCGGAAGGACAAATAATGTGTCTCAGAAGACAAAAGAGGAGTTTCATTGTTCCCCCTAGAAGAAAAGACAACTCTTCAGGCACATAAAAAACAACTAAAACTGCAGCCAGATGTGCTTTAACTTATTTATTTTCATCTTTGCCCATTCTGAGATTAGCTGCTTCACACAAACGTTCCTTTGTGTGCGACTTTGTGCAGAAGCAGCCGTTGTTGTGTTTGTTCTCTGCAGAGTCTGATGTCGGACAGCCTCAGACCTGTCAGCGACGGACAGCTGCAGCTCCGGTACATTTTGTGCTCGTTGGCTGCACAAGTACCAGTTCAGATATCAAATATCAGGGGAAGAACGGGGCAGGGAGAAATGATTTTTTTTATTTTTTTATTTTTTTATGATTGTTTTTCTTTCCCTCATCACCATGACAGTCCTCGGTTCTTTAGGTGATCGCTGGTTCATTACATTTTCTGGTTAATGGATCGGAAAGCTCTGAAAGCCTGTTTGATTCTTGATGGAGTGCAGAGAACGGATGGGTTTACAAAGGAAGATTGGTTCTGTGTGTGTGCGTGCATGTGTGCGTGCGTGCGTGTGTGTGTGTGTGTGTGTGTGTGTGTGTGTGTGAGGATGTTTGGTGGGTTTGCTGATAGAGGTTGTAGGTAATGTGTGTAGTGAAGCGTATCGATGGAT
>NW_013952547.1:1101202-1108971 GCF_001266775.1 Austrofundulus limnaeus
GTTTGGTGGGTTTGCTGATAGAGGTTGTAGGTAATGTGTGTAGTGAAGCGTATCGATGGATTCAGGGTGTGGCGTGCTCACCATGGATGCGGTTCAGGTTTAGGYTTATTCAAGGTCACACTGACGTAAACATTTTCATGAAAACGTCAGACTCAGGTCTGCAGCAAACTGCTACACGAGGATGAGATTTTAACTAGAGAACGTTTAAAAATGTTTAAATCTTACTTTTTTTGCTGAAAAGCTAAAAATAGCTTAAAATAGCTTAAAGTTAGCACAAAGAAACAGAATGAACAAACATTTACTGAGTTATGCATTAAGGAACTGAGATTAAAACAAAAGGGTGAATTCAGCTGAAAAAAGCTCAAATTAGCTAAAATAGTWGTCTGGTAAAAACCAGACTCTTGTCCTTCAATTTGCTTCAGGTCTGGARTCTCGACTATAGAGAAGTGATTCTTGCTGGAGGCGTGGCCTCTGTTGAAGTTCAAAACGATTGGATCTGTATGTGTGCCAGTTCCACTGTGAAGGAGGCTAAGCTAAGATGCTAACTAGAAATTGTGTGTGCTGTAAACAACCCTACTGAGAGGAGAGAAGTACCGAGCCGAACGAGACGACTGTAAATGAGAGCTGCTGCTTTGTCAGACAAATTTAATTTAATTTGGAAGTCTTGTCAACACAGACTGGCTTCATTCACTTCCTCCACTGCCGTATGCTAAAACAACTAACAGACGCTGRGCAGAAAATTGACGTTCTGTTCTCTGATTGGCCTGGATGAAAATGCTCCTGAAGAAATCCTTGTCTATGGGAGAAATCCCAAATGGCGCAGTGAAGCAAAACTAGAACTGAGCGGAGCTGTGTAGGAAGGCAAGGGTCAGGCTAGTTAAAGAACAGCTAGAAATGCAGAAAACAACTGAAAGAAACAGAAAATGCTTAAAACAGCAGAAAGAAGCTAAAATCAGGAAAATAGAAGCTGACATTATCACAAAGATTTCAAAAAACAGAACAAAGCAAAAGTTAAAGTTCATTAAAGATGCTCCATTCATTTTCAATAAGAAAAACATGGCTGAAAAAGCTAAAATATCTTTAAAAGTATAAATTGCTGAAGCAGGAATGTCTTGAATGAGCTGAACATTTTTGCAAACTGCACATTTGCAGATGGAGATATGTGCTTTAAAAAAGTATGGAAGATCAAAGCATTGCAGTTCCACTTTATATCGACCCCAACTGGATGYTTGAAATGTGAAAAGGAAGGAGTTAAAAGCACAAAATATCCTTCTTTTAAAATCTTGAACAGCAATCAAACCAAACCAGTAACAAACAAAACATCAAACCAAACTATGTCAAGTTAAAGTTGTTGCTTCATGGTCCACCGTGGYAAAAAGTTTCAGAGCTGTGGTCAAAACGCTGGATAGCCACTATGTGATGCCATGTTGCAAATATTTTTGCCAAATAACGGTCATTGTGTTGTACCGAGAGCACAAAGGTAATTCAGTGACACTGCCCTGAAAACTATACCACTCSTAGAAAGGCTTTAATATTTGTGTGGACATGAGGGTGTAGTGTTCCTGGTCACTTTGCTGAAGTTATTTCCCTCTCAGTCAGCAGAAAATGTGGTTAACACACAATATGTTGAAGCAGGTAATGGATTTATTGTTCACATCCTTTCCACAGAGCCCCACTTCAAAAGTTCTGAAGTACCGCTTTGCATTTTAAGGAGACAAAGTATTCTCAATTATAGCCAAATATTGTTTTAAGATWTTTWAAAAAATGACACYATTAAGTAGCAGAAGTTRTGTTATGAGCTGTTATTTGTGTCACAACAGTCTCCGTGGAGGAAACAGGGTTTTAAATTCAGCCCAGGGCAAAGCTAATCTAACTGGGTCACAGCAACACAAACTGGTAGCTGAACYTGTCAAAAAAACTGTTTGTGGAGGAAAAATATGACCTAGTAAAAGGCAAAAAAAAAGGTACCTTGTTGAGTAGTTTATTTTTATATTTGTCAGTAAGTTTGTCTGTTTCAGGCGTTCCAACCCGCGCTGGGTAATAATAATACCAATAAAAAGTGGAACAGATCAAGATAAAAACTTATAATCCAAACAGTAAGAGAGACACACAAGCTTTATTATTAAATCTTCTTACATTTGTTTCATATCTTCTCACAGACATCCTGAAAGAAAAGCCAGCAATCTTTGTGTTTCTTTGACTCTTGGCTGCCTGCATCCTCATTCACTGTTTGCCAAGCTTTTATTAGTTTTCTCCTTCTGGATTCAATAAAAACCGACTCTGCCTGTTCTCTGCTCGTTTCGTTTTGTTCCCCAAGACCAACGTTTTCCTCCGAAGCCTTTGAGCAAACTTCGGAGCAGCCTTTCTGGTGGCTGTAAGTTGTGACATTTATTGCTTTTAACTGATTATCACTTGTTTCTGAAAGCTGTGGAGTTTGACCCGGCATCGATTCAGCTCAGCCCGAGGCACAGATTAGCCTCCCGTGCGAGGCTCTACGCCCTCAGCCAGCTGAGATGGAGAAGGATGGGATCTGTTAACCCCTGCAGTTAGAGGGCATGACCCAACACTGACCCGTTTCTACCCCCCTCATGGACTAAGCCTCGTGGTGACCTGCCAGGAAAACCAAAACTTGTGGAATTCTGCTTTTCACCCCTTTGAATCAAGTGCATGGAGATGATAAAAAAAAAACCTCTGTAAATCTCCTCTCTCTGGCCTTGTTTGAGTTTTGGGTCTGTTACAGACGACACACTCCTTGGAACTTGTTTAGTCAAACAATTAAAGTCAGTTTAACTAAATTGTAAATATCAGCTGTTTTTTTTAAGATATAAAAAGTAAAAATGAACCTTTTTCCTCAAAAATAAACAATCCAGGCCATTTCATCTAGCTAAAGGAAACTTTTGATCTTGATACAGAAGTAGCTGCTGTTATTCTTCCGTATGTAACGGAAGCTTAAGATAATTGTTTCATTATACAAATATCCCCCAAATGGTTACAGTGAAACCCCACTTCACCAAACCTTCTTTATACCAATGCCACTAATCTCTTCCTCATTGGGAATAATGAAGCCAGAACCTTTCAGGGTGCTGGGAAAACAAACAAAGACAGGACCAGAACCAAATGGAGAATTTGATGTCTGCAAAACGTTCCAAAAATGTTTACCTCAGTGTTACAGAATGGTGCAATTTTTTTAACACTTGGTGTGTTTACTGTGTTCAGTTTTGTGGAATTTACAAATGATCCTGTTCTCTTTTAATTTGCATTTTTTTGCACACGCTTAGCATTTACCAAATTATAGGTGCACGAACGTGAGGTTTAAGCACTCACACCCCCCCTCCCCCATCACACACCGATCTCAGCGATCGTCCCTGTGAAGGGTCAAACCACACACCCATCTGTCATGCTGTCAGACCGAGGAAACCTCAAGGGACCAGGTCCAAACTGCAGGAAATACTATAGACACTTCTGCAGCAGGAGCTACGGCAGCGTTTAAAACAACAAAAACACATTAACAGAATGTAATTGTTCACAGTCAGAGTGAGTGTCCCAGCAGAGAGACGAGGCTGTGGAAAGAGGATGTTCGGAGTGGAGGAGGACCGATGGTGTCCACAGGCAGGAGACTGATGTTTGTCAGCTAACAAACCAAAACATTAACTGACTCTCTGGTTCTCTTGGATGGAATGCAACTTCTGTTTTCATCTTTTAAAGGCACTTTTCTGACCAGATGACTGAGTCACCACCACTTTTAATCACGTTTTCCTTTAAAACAACTGGGTCAAGTTGTGATACTTATTTTTTAACATTAGGATCAGAGGTTGCAATGAAATTCTACATTCAAACCCGACAGATTTTTACACATTTTAAAGGTGCTTTTCTGTTGTGGTAATTTGTCCATAACCTTTTCTACTTTTAACTGTGACAATGCATTTCCATACATCAGCAAAGTCTCTAAAATGTACCTCTTTATAATGAGGAGGAAGGTCGTTATTATTTACTCATTTAAATAACCTGGGGTGGTTAGGGTTAGGGTGGTTTTTTTACAATATTTATAAGAAATATTATTAGCCTGGAGTTGTACTGAACAGTTTTATGAAGTAAAAATGAATAAATTGGGGTCTTTTGCAGTTTGACTTTAGTTCATGAGGCAGATCTACATCTGTTTTGTCAACCGTGCAGCAAGAAGTTTAAATGTTTGCTCAGTGTTGTTTCCGCAGCTTTTGATGCTTTAGATTCCACTTTGATAATTTCCTTATCTGACGTGTCTACCTTCTGTGTTTTTGTTTAGATTTGTACTGCACCCTCGAAGTGGATTCGTTTGGTTATTTTGTCAGCAAAGCCAAGACCCGAGTCTTCAGGGACACCACAGAGCCCCAGTGGAACGAAGTCAGTTCCAAACGCTGTTTACAGGAAAGCTTTTTTATTTTCCTCCCTGAACAACCATTTAATTCTCCTCCTCGACGTCGGTGTTGTTTTACAGGAGTTTGAGATCGAGTTGGAGGGTTCCCAGTACCTGCGGATCCTGTGCTACGAGAAGTGTTACGACAAAAGCATGCTCAACAAGGACGACAACGAGATCGTGGACAAGATCATGGGCAAAGGACAAGTCCAGGTAAGAGACAACAACAAATCTTGTTAGGGCCCTTTTTTAACAGTCTGGCCTTTCTGCACCATGAAGTGGTTTTGCAGTGGTGGTATGTAATGAAGCTTGTTGTAAAAACTGGTCATGCATGTGACATAAACAGAAATCCTAAGTTTGGTCACACCCCTTTCCCCTCTTTCTGTTTCTCTTCTACCTCGTTTACATTCAGCTCGGCTTGGACATAAAATGGGGGAAAAAAACTAATACAAATGAGTGAATGAATAAATTTATTAAAACCTTGGGCATATCTTTTAATGGGCTGCAGGATGAAGAACATTATAACAAAGAATAGATCAGACCGACTATTTAGCAGCTCCTATTTAGAATTCATGTACTGACGGTTTTTGTGAACATTTGATAGAAAGAAAACTAGTGCTGGGCAGATTTTAAAATGTTTAATCATGATTAATCTTCATTTTTTTATATTATTCACTATTAATCTCATGCACGAACCTTTCACTGTTAGCATTTTAAATTAAAGTGGTAACACTGTTCAGCGTATTTACAAAATAACTTGTTTAGATCTAACTATTGGGTTAGGTTTAGGGGGAGGGGTCAGGGTTAGGCAATCAAAATGAATGGAAGTCGATGCAAAGTCCTCATAAAGATCATAGTAATTATCGTTGTTAAGTACTGGCTGTGTGAACTCAATAATGCGCTACAATGCCCAGCACAAAAACGATAACAGTTTTGTTTGCTCTGTATTTTAGTTTGCAGGTAAGGTAAACCTTAATATGTATGTTCTGCAAATAAACCTACAAAACATTATAACTTTCATTTTAAAAGTTTGTTTTAATAGTGAAGAGTGCCCCCACTTTGTTACCGAACAGTTGTGCTCTCATTTGTTGCCCTAAGTTCCACAACAAGTTACATTTTTAGGTCCAAAGCATCCAGGAGATTTTCGCTACCTTCAGACTTGGTTTTGCAAATTTTGCCATTTTTGTGTCAGAAAATCTGATTTCTTTGTCCAATTTTGGTGTCATTCACATATTCTTTGGCAGGTAGCACGCATTCCTGTCAAAACCAGAGCTTTCTTGGTATTAAGGCAAAACAATGTTTTTATTATAGTTAACAGAAACGTCAACCAAGGGTCAAATAAAACCTGATTTCTGTTGTTTTGCTGCCTTTTAGTAGAAGTATTTCTGTATATGTTAAATATCCGGCTGCCTTTTAACCCATTAAAGCTCCCATTATAAATCTGAGTCAACTCTGAGGCTTTGAAACACTGCTCATGGAGGAATGCTCCAACGTTTTCCTTGTTTGGCACACGTTTGTCTCTGAGGTGAGCTTGTAGATGCTTGTTTATTCCTTTGCTATCCTTCAAACTTAAAGGAAGATCCTCATCAAAATGTTTTCCAGGTGATTTGTTAGAGGCTGCGACACATTTTTAATCTCATGTCACAGTAGAATCTGTGAAAAGTTTCCCTTTGGATATGTTTGGCTTCAGATGTGTTTAAAAAAAAAAGTGGGGCAAACAAGATTCGCCCCCGGAACGTTTGCCTTCGCCTCAGTCTCCTCAGAAATATCTGGTTTCTCCTCAGACCCACGCCTCTGCTTCATATCTTTCGCCGAGCTCTGAATGGAAAAATTGCGCCCACGACTTGTTTTTGTTTCCTGCTTGTCACTCCCGACTTTCCGTGCGTGTCTCTTCAGTTTGATGATGTGTGTGGAGCACTTCCTCTGATCCCCCCTCAAACGCAAAAGAGAATGAAAGTGATGCAGGAGCGAACTTGGTGACCCAACTTAATGTTGTCTTTTTGTGCCTGTGTGTTTGTACAGTCTGTGAGTTTACATTTATTTTTTATTTTTTGTCGTCTGCAGCATCTATTTTAAGCAGCTGTTAAGGAAAACTAGTTTTCTCCCCGATTAATTGAAAGAAGTCATATTTTTTCACATTCAGAACATTAGAGAAGGTCACCGCTGTGTTTTAATTTAATGATATACAGTAGCTGTCAATCTGAGAGTTAAACGCTGCTGCTGCTGGGAATTTCCGCTTCCAGCCAACAAGAGCCAAGAAAAAAAATAAAGATAAATAGACCCAGAGTTTGCTGGGGGAGAACAGAGAATGGCATGTGCTGTTTGTGACTCTCAGAGGGTTAGCAGAGCTTCTCACAGGCACAGATTTGACCAGAGATGAAGTACTTTAGCTGCGGCTGTCATTTATCTGTACCTTTAAACCATCTGAGTGAGTGAACTGTCAGCATCTGAAGATTTAAGTTCTGTCCAGTTCTGAGCGGCTTGTTTATCCAGATGAAATCCCAAGCTTGTTTTCTTTAACCGCGCCGTGTTGGTGAATATTTCCACCTCACGTTTCACCACACAAAGCAGATGTTTGACTGTATGGATACAGAGGAATGTGTGCAGAGTGCATACCTGAAGAGAATCACAATGGGACCAGACTTGTTTGCTTTTCCTGGTGAAGTTGCGTTTGGAGGGAGCCCTCTGTGTTTTACTTTTGTCTCTGGGGAACCCTCTGATTTATTTAACAAGCTTGTAGAATACCGACTAACCGTAAATGGGCATATTGGCTTGTAAGTTTTCTGTCTTTCTTTTTTTTTTTTGCTCCACAGGCTGTTACTTCACTTTCCAACTGATGAGAAATTTGATCGCTTCTGACATCAGAAGATTATATTTTGTTTGTGACTGAAGGCGCCTGTAGGCTTTTTAGCTTTCCTTTCTGTGAATCATGAAGTCATGAAAAAGGAAAGTAAACCCTTATTTCATCATGACTGAATGACAAATAATCTGGTTTTTAATTCTGAGTTAAATATGAGCTCAGCTAAACAAACCCTGATGGTGCAGCAGGTAAACTGTGATGTTCATCAGTGAACCTCGTAATATAAATGATATTCAAGCTAAATGGTGGCTGCAGAAAAGGGTTAGTCTTACCTGTGAAGTTAATATCTTACCTGTTGCAGAAAGCATATCTCAGATTATCTAATCCAACCAGAGTCTGAAATCATTATCATGTAATTATATAGAGCTGCAGTTTAAATTTTTAAAACCATCCATCAACACATCTATCAATCAACCATTTTCCATCCAGCATCCAACCAACCATCCATCATCCAACCAACCATCCATCTTTCTACCATCCATCCATCTTAAGTAAGTAAGTAAGTAAACTTTATTT